>NC_061109.1:2924275-2984275 GCF_015104395.2 Macrobrachium nipponense
ATTCTGAGTCCAACACCATCTGAGACCAAGTCCAATTCAAAGAACGCATCATCTGAGACCAAGACTAAATCAGAGATCACACCACCTCTAAGATTAGATTAGATTATAAAATTTTTGGCTCATAGCCAAGCGCCGGAGCCGTTGGGCCATTCAGCGCATATATATCTTAAGAATAAAGAAGTCAATGTCGCACAAACAAACATACACAGAACTGATCAAACATACAAATCATTCATTCATAAAAACCAAACAAGAAACCTAAAACAATTAAGAGAAAATTAAAATTCATAAAAAAAACCAATATTTTTTAAAAATGTCATAATTTGCTCTGCCTGAGCACCTTCACCTAAAATATCGGCAAGAGTCTTATTTGCCAGAAAACAAGCTCTACGTTTGTTTTCAAAATGTGGACACTCTACCAAAATATGCACCACAGTCAAATCCACATGACAGGTGGAACAGCGAGGAACCTGCCTATCCGCTCCACTCGTCATTAGATACCTGTGAGTATATTTAGTGTGGCCAATACGAAATCTAGCTAAAACTATCTCAGACCTTCTATCCATCCGGCTATGAGGCTAAGGATGAACAGAAGGCCTAATCGACTTTAATTTGAGATTATTATCTAAAGTAGACCAGTGGGCCTGCCACTGGTCTCTGCAATAAAATCGAATGGTACTTTTAAAATCGGAAACAGGGACGCCCATGTTAGAAATGTGCCTAAGCCTAGTTGCAGCCTTAGCAGCAGCGTCGGCTCGCTCATTGCCAACAATTCCAACATGGGACGGAGCCCAACAAAACCTAACAGAAAATCCTCTTCTATTAATTAAAAGATAAAACCAATCTTGTACTTCTTGCACTAAAGGGTTGCAAGAGACTAGGCTTTTAAGAGAAGATAAAACACTCAAAGAGTCGGTAAAAATGGTAAAAACCTTGTTAGTACAAGAACTATAAAAAATATATTAAAGAGCAGTCAAAACTGCCAGCAGTTCAGCTGTAAAAACAGGAATTAGATGGAAGCTTCTTTTTAATAATATTATCACTAGTTACTACAGAGCAACCAACACCATCAGAACCCTTCGAACCATCAGTATATATATGATGAGAATCACCATGTTCAAAAGCATGGTCCAAAAAACTTGCCCTCAACTGATCACCAGAACTGATGCTCCTGCTGTCCCTAATTGGGCAGATTTCTAAGAGTGGCCTATTCCAAGGAGGAAATTTTGAGGGCGAAATTTCAGCTACTGCAGGAGGTAGTAATCCCACCTCCCTGGCAGAGCTTGCTAGTCGAACTTCAAGTGGCTTTGGCAGTCTAGGTCTATTGGGGCTCTATCAGTTGGTTCTCTCACATACTTATAATTAGGGTTTAGCTTTGATGTAAGTACTCTTGATATGACTCTCAAGCCTAATTCCTCCCTACGGATAAATAGTGGGGGAAAACCTGACTCAACATACAGGCTTTCTACTGGAGAAGTTCTATAGGTTCCCGTACAAATACGTAAAGCCAAATTATGGACAACATCTAATTTCTGCATTGTTGTCTTGCATGCACAACCATAAACTTGACAACCATAATCAATTTTGCTTAGGCATAAAATCTGGTACATCCTCAAAAGGGTGATTCGATCTGCCCCCCAATTAAAATTAGACACAACTTTAAGAATATTAAGACGAAGCTTCACGTTACATACAACTTCATTAACATGTTGAGTAAAAGTTAATTTCTTATCAAATGTAACACCTAGATACTTAATGCTATCTTCATAAGGTAAAATCGAATCATTTAAAAACAGAGTAGGGATCTCTTCCACTCTTCATAATCGGCTTTGGTTTTTTCTGGTGAAAATTTGAAACCTTTAGCACTGGCCCATAATGTTGAAGCATTAATAGCAGTCTGGATCTTTCGAAAAGCTTCGACAGCTGTAGACTTGCTACAGATTATTGCATAATCATCAGCAAAGGCGAGACCATGCACCCCGACAGGAACTTGTTCTAGTAGGCCGTTGACAGCTACATTAAAGTGTGTTGAACTAAGGACGCTTCCCTGAGGTAACCCTTCTTCTTGAGGGTAAGCAGAAGAAATGTAAGAGCCCACTCTTACTTTCAGGTAACGTTCTGACAAAAAATCTTTCAGACAATAGAACAAATTACCCACAACACCCCACTACAAGTTGCAAAAGGATACCCCCTCGCCAGGTAGTGTCGTAGGCTTTTTCTAGGTCAAAGAACACTGCAACAGTCTGGTTTTGCACAGCAAAAGCATTCTGTATCTCCCGAGTAAGGAACATCAAAGGGTCAGAAGTACTTCTATTTTTCCTAAAGCCAAACTGCCGATTAGATAAAAGATTCTTTGAATCCAAATACCACACAAGTCGAGCATTGACCATCCTCTCATAAATCTTGCTAACACAACTAGTTAGAGCAATTGGCCAATAATTCTTAGGAAGGAAGGAATCTTTAAAAGGTTTTAAAACAGGTACAATAATCGATATCTTCCAAGACTCTGGTGAAGTTCCTGAAAGCCAAAAACTGTTTAAAATGTCTAAAAAAAATTCTTTTGTATTTCTAGGCAGATTAAAAATCATTGAGTACAGTATGTCATCTTCCCCAGAAGATGTTGGGGAAGACAAAGAGATTGCATGATCCAATTCTTTCATGGTGAAAGGAAGATTATATGACTCTAAATTTAAACTAACAGCAGGAACAACCGTGGTACCGTCCCTAATATTCCTGAATGCAGGAGAGTAATGTAGGCACTAGATATACTGGATAAATGCCTACCAAAGGTTTCTGCAACTTCCTACCAGAATCAGATATGAGGAAGCCATCAATTTTCAATATAGGCAATGGGAGGTGGAGAAAATTTCCCTTGCAGCTTCGGATTCTGTTCCAGACAAACGACATAGGGGAATCATATTTTAATTCACTTATATATGATAAACGATTCCCTCTTTGCCTGCTTAAATGTTTTCTTTTGCTTAGCAAGAGCTCTTTTATAGATAATTTTATTGACCAAGCAAGGAAATTTACGATATCTCTTGTAGCAAGTTCTAGATATCTTTCGGCTCAAGGCGCATGAATCGCTCCACCAAGGTACTAGAGGACGCCGAGGCTTACCAGAAGTTCGAGGAATAGACAGCATGGCACCACAGCAATATACTGATTAAATACTCATAAGCAGATGTTGGGCTCTGAAAATCTTTTATCTCTTGATCAACTTCAGTAGATTTTTTTGAATAATCCCCAGTCAGCCTCCCCTACCTTCCATTTTGGTAAACATGGAGATGGAATATTTTTCATAAACTTAAAGTGAATGGGCCAATGATCACTGCCATGATCAATCTGGTCTACTACCCACTGATAATCTAACCTCAAAGACGAAGAGCAGATAGTGAGGTCAATGGCTGAATCAGTATTATGAAAAACATTATGTCTTGTAGGGGAACCATCATTCATTAAAGTGATGTCATTTAAGTCAAGCAGCTGTTCTATTATTAAACCCCACCGGTCGCAGTTTGGCTCTCCCCAGAGGGTGTGCTTGGCATTAAAATCCCCCATCAGAATGAAGGGTTTAGGAAGCTGGTCTATTAACGTCTGTAGATTGGTTAATTCTAGCCGACGGGGATTACCCTGCGCATCCTGCAATCTATTTTCCAATGATGGATCAAGGTAGAGAGAACAAATTGTGATCCATTTATAATTGAAAATTTGAACTGCACAAGCCTGCAACACAGTGTTCAATTGAACAACTCTGTGATTAACAGACGTATGGACTATGATGCCTGTGCCTCCCTGAGCACGTACACCTATCAGGGGTGGAGACCTATGAAATGAATAATTAAAACCCACGTTGGGAGTGTGCTCTCCCAACTTTGTCTCTTGTAGACACATCGCAGATAGATTATGTTCCTTAAACAGAACCCGAACTTGCTCTCTATTTGGTATAAAACCACGGATGTTCCATTGCATGAGAGCCATTATTTAGAAGATGGGATCTTAAAATTTTCTACCAATTTAGGAATCTGAGTCCTGGTGAGAGAGATCTTATCAGTTTTACCAGAACTACTTGATCTAGATCTGGGTGATATAGACCTTTTAGATGATGGGCCTTCACTTGCCCTTCCAGTTTTGCTTTTATTTTTCCTATGATGGCCGAGTGACCGAGAATGAGGCAAAGAGGGAGAAAGGGCCCTCTTCTGACGAATAAAGAGGGCCTCTATCTCCTCACTGTCATCTCCACGGTGCACTGTAATGACAGGATCAGGTGAGGGCTCAATGTCAGGCAATGTCCCTGTCAGAGAGAAGTCGTCAACAAATTGAGATCTGGCTTGAACCCTTGAACCAAGAGGGTCCCCTGGTTTGACCAGAGTCTCTACAACATGAGGAGCCCTGCCAGAGGGGCCATGAGAAGCCCCACTAGGGGGGCCGTGGGGAGCCCCACCAGAGGGGGCGTGGGAAACCCCACCAAGGGGGGCACGGGGAGCCCCAACAGGGGGGGCACGGGGAGCCCTACCAGAGAGGGCATGGGAAACCCCATTAGGGGACCCCCGGGGAGCACCACCTGAAGGGGCACCAGAAGTAGCAATATCCGGCTGTTGTGCCTGCAAGGCATCTGAATAAGTTTTCCTTCCCAACAGCTTCTTGGCCTGTCCCACACTGATGTGTTCAGCAATAGATTTAAGTAATGCCTCCTGTTCTTTTTTAAATTCACTGCATTTCTTATCTCGGGCTCGATGTTCACCCTTACAGTTCACACAAATTACCGGTTCAGAACATTCCTCGTGCTCAGGCTTGCCACACGATTCACAAAGTTTATTTCTGGTGCAAACATTTGAGGAGTGTCCAAAGCCAAAACATTTAAAGCACTGGAGCACTCTCGGTCTATAAGGACGAACTTTCATAATTTCATTGTCAAGAACAATTTCAGATGGCAAAAAAGGACTTACAAATGTTAAAATAATCATAGACGAGCGGGGCACCTTGAAAACCTTCCAAACCACGTCTGGACACATCTCCAAAATTTCCTCTTCGCCCATTTCATGTAAATCTTCATTGAAGATGACACCCTTTGCATAACTAAAATTATAGTGAGGTTTTACCTCTTTTATCATACCTTCGGGATCAAGCTTTAAATTTAGGAGCATTACTGATTGAACATTGGTCTTGGCATGAACTAAAAAACTATTACGCCCAAAGCGAGTTACTTCTGGGCTCCCAACATTGCCGATCTTCTGGCTTACCAACCTTTTCACCTTGAAGAGGTTGCCTCTCTCACCATGTGTTGTAATAATCAACTACTTAGCTGGGTCTGGTGATCTGGAGGTTTTACTTATTTTACTCGAATCTTTAGTTTCAGTTGGTGGTCTATATATCTCAAGATACCTAGGGACCTCTTCTGCCTCTACAAGTCCAACACTCATAGAGTCTGACCTAAACTCTGTAGGCTCTGTGAGTTTCCGATTCGTTGTTGAAAAATATCCAAAATTCAAAACAACCATAATTTTTGCCAAGTCTATTCCATAATTCTTTTACGTTCCCAAATTGACAAAATTCATTAAATAAGGTATCATAATTCCAGTCTAAAGGGACTGGTTTTACATACAAAATGTTTGTAACAAGCTCATTTGAAAAAGGCTCCAAAGTCACAATAGAGGAATTACCAGAATTTTCCTTGTCCTTATCCTTGCCCAAGTCGTCAACAGAAGGTTTCTCCATAAGACGTACAATTGATGATTCGTCCAGGTAGCCCCCCACCCACCATGGAGCCACATTTAGAGGACAGTGTTATCCCATACAGGGCTGCCCTAGGGGTACCACCCAGATATACACCCCACCCTCAGTGCTTAAGGCGTCATGATGTCCGTTGAGATCAGACCCAGCACTAAGAGAAGGGTTTGACATCTAAACTTTCCCCTCGCTCGACCACGTAGGTACTCGAGTTTACGGTGTGAGGGGGCATGCCCAACATCCTCACCCTCCATCAAATCCAATGAACAAGTCCAAATCATGTCCAAAACCAATCCAAGTCATCAACATAAAATCCGTGCCTTATAGAAGGAGGAAGCAGAAGGAAGAAAAGTTTTAGTAAAAGGAAAAGGGCTGACTTATTTAGTTGGATCAACAGCTGGGCACCAAGGCCCAGCAAGAAAGTAGTTCCCACCAGGCATCAGGGCCCAGCTGCTGAACCCTAAGCCCCCCATCCTCGGCAAGGCTTCAGCATCTGGGGGGACCACCTCTAAGACACCAGTGATTGGCTGCCTCTCAAAGGGTGAATGACGTCACACTCGTTAACAGCCCAAATGATTGCCAGGACGGATTTGACTCCGTTCTGTCATGTTGAGTTTCGTGCATGAATCATGAAGACACCACAGATTTGAGTTCCCGGAGTCGTAAAGTATGCAATTGATATCTTTTATAAAGGATATATTAAGTTATATATCATCATGAGGATCGTTTGTGCATCTTATTTTTTATCATGGGCAGACAAATACATAAGCATCTTGCTTTTTTTTTCATTGGGGTTGGTCTACATAAGCGATCCACTTATAGACTACATTAATTGATATAAAACATAGACTACTGCAGCTAGTTCCGATATTAGAGTATTAATTCATCGTAATCCTGCATGCCAAATGTTAATATTATCATTGAGAGATTAGGCCTGCACATCAATTTCTTATATTTTGAGGCAATGACAGGGGATGGGCTTACACATCAATTACTTATGGCAAATAATTTTCTACTCGTATCTGTTGGAAATACAGTAGCTTTTAATTAATATGGTAGTTTCAAATCTATGATACATAATGTATAAGCATACAGTGGATTGTGCACGTATAAGCAAGTGCACACACACAAATGCGCGGATGGCCATAGTAATCGTAACCCCACTTATACCACAGTAGCAGATGGCACACACAGATCAATCTTAGGACTGTCTCAGCCTTCCTTACACACAACTATCAAACTGCTCTCAATAAACTATATTGAAAATATATTTACAAAAGGCATAACAAATTACATTACTGTGATGAGTAAATATAAGGCTGCTATAGCATTTCTATGAAAATGAAGTCTTAAGATACTTAACGAAATAAAAAAAAGAAAGAAAAAAATGGTAGCTGAAAAAGGTATGCATGAGATGACCCCAAACAGTTTGCGAGTAGCCCATGAATCACTTGATTATGGGGGCATTCTTGTAGATTACCCTGTTGGACAAAAGGATACACAAGAGTCAGTAAATTCTCTCTCTCTCTCTCTCTCTCTGATGTTGGGAGAATATTCTGGCGTAGACTCTATTCATAAAGATCTCGATTAGTTTCAATTAAAAACAAAGAACTACAAGCACCATGACAGCAACATCAAAACATGAATGACCACAACAAAAACCACAAGAAAACTGCTGAATATAAGATAGGCCTATATTCCAAACGTCATAAGCTGCTTCAACCGACAAAGAGACATAGGATATTTTAATAGGTCTACGTCGTTTTTCATGATCCTGTTATTCCGAAATAAGATAATGTCCGTAAGAAAATTCCCAGCAAACTATATCCAATATATGACTTGCATAGCCTATTATACAGTAACTAAGTTAAACATATGCATATTCTGGTTTTGTCGAGTGCAGTCACGGCTTGCCATCACTCCGAATGTGTAAGCGATTGCAATGAAATCGATTAAAATGTGATAAAATTTTCGTAATCAATGCATAGCGCTGAGAAAGTCTGTGTGTTTAAATCAAGAATGGTGAACGCGCTTGACAATATCAGACGGTAATTAGCGTTATCCAGTGATTCAAGTGCACCGATTCGAACCCAGACATTCCTTGTTCACATCCGTATTCAGGCGAACCACATATACGTAAAATAACATTGCAGCATCGCAGAACACTCCTGACTTCGTTAATATTTTCCTGTTTATTCTTTTACCAGTTTTAAAGAGATGTATTTTACGATTTTATTTTAGGGGATAATATTACGTTTCCTTTTGATAATCAGCGGAACGTACGTTAGTTCGGTAAAACAACTATTGCAGAATAAATGAAGATGAAAAGAACCACAAATTAACCAACTTTTCGAAACTCTTGCCAACAAGTCAGCTTCAAGGAACGGTCGTGACGTCATCAGTGGGCGGGGCTTAGCAGCAAAGATAGGTGGACTACGTTATAATCTTACGTGCCGAGATTACATGAGATTACAAAAGTTGCTGCATTCTTAAGTTTTTGTACCGCCGACTGACGCCTAGCTAGAACTTTCGTATTCTCGAATCCCTTATTTAAGGGCGGTTCAATATTTCATTCATCAAAACAACTTACGCCAGCCATATACATTATTGGAATAACTCACGAGAAAAAACTGACGTGGGAAACAAAATTTATAGAGCAAAGTATGGTCGTCCTCACAGGCAAGAAATGGAAGTAAATTTAATTTTGCTGTCAGCAATACAACACTGCAGAATGAAAATTCACCAAAGACTCCATGTTGACACAAATTTTAGTGGCGCAGAAAACAATGACTGGCACATTGCAGATTGGTAACAGTACTCACGGTCACAAAGACACAAATAGTAAGAAGAGATAATGTAAATGAAACGGTGCAAAAGATATACATTATTCTGAAAAAAGATGGTTATTTGAGGTCTTCTCCTACAGAACAGAGATGTACGCACTGCTGAAATTAATTACAAGGCGTGATGCGACCTCCAGCTTCTTCGGGACGCGTAAAAGATTTCCCCCCCCACGCATTAGTTGTAGACATTATATTCCTAACTTAACGTGAAGTTGTCTTCGTAATTAATACTCATACTTAGTACTACTCATAATAACGGTAAGGATCAAATAAAAAGGACACAAATTAAACACTTCCATATAATCTCAGTTATATGTGGAAAAAATTGAAACGTGCTAAAATCCACAGTCAAATAGAGCGTTGTTTCACCAACGAATATTAAAATAAATACTACGCTATATGTTATTAGAAATAATCTTTCTGTATTGTTTAAGATGCAATTTACTTATTTTTTTACATTCTTATTCTAATAAATAAATCATAAATATCCTATCCTAAAATTCCTGTACCTTGAACTCAACCCGAAACGCCTCTATCAGACCTTTTTAGGCTCTTCCATAAGACTTTCCTAATCCTCCCCCTACCCCAACAACAACAACAAAGTAGTTTGTAGGCTTACTCTCCGAGTAAGTGAAAACCTATTCCATATAGAAATTAAAAAAAAATAACTTATGGGATCTTTCTGGATGTTACCATACCGTCATGCACTTACACACGTTCAGTGAAAATATCTGAATGGAACAGTAAAATAATTGAAGGGGTCAACCATAACATTCCTATACATTTATCACGAGTGTTCAAACGTTGTAATAACGACTTCTTCAGGAACTGAAACCGTCGTTACAAGAAAGTACCTTGCGGGTATACGAAACTGAATGCTAATAATTTCCCTGTCCCATTTTTCTTCATATATTCGACGTCTGCGGCAGCTTTACCTCGAGAGGGCGTATACTATAGTTACAGTAGATTCACATCAACCGTGCATTTGATGTCTAGGAGAGATGGAACATAGATCCTACCTACGTGAACTCTCGAGAAATAGAGTTTCCAGCCCTGTGATTGGCTTATCAACAGCCAATCAGGAGCGTCATAAGGGACTGGCCTAGACATCAAATGCACGGTTGATGTGAATCTACTTTAGTACAGTGGTGGATTTAAGATTGGGGGGGTGGGGATGGGGGGAGGAGCACCTGGCCAAGTACTAACTCCCCCTTGGAAATGAGTAACGGGACATTGTTTTCTTTCAATAAATCATCATTAGCAGCAAAATTTGCTTAGTTACTGATTTTTTCAACAACTGTACAAAAATACCTAATACTGTGTATATGTATGTGAGCATACATTTATAAATACTGAAACATATTTACGGTATGTTCGTACACGCGACATAATATATATATATATATATATATATATATATATATATTATATATATATATATATATATGTGTGTGTGTGTGTGTGTGTGTGTGTGTATGTATGTATGTATCTCAACCATAAAAGGCCCATTAAAACATTTTGGTTTAAAGCTAACCCATGTGTTTTAATGGACCTTTTATACTTGAGACGTATCCTGTTTTAACAGACGAATTTATTTACGCACACACACACACACACACATAACATATGGTCCCCCAACCCCGCCACCAATTGAAAGGTTTCTAGATCCGCCAATATACGAGCATGCCCTTCTTTATGACGATTTACAATTTCTCGTGGCACCGCGATAGATTCAACTCTGCTGCCGCTGTATACTGTAATAGCCTGCTCGCTTACTGCAGACCGACCGACCAGGACTGAACTCTCCCTCTGCGAGTCATAAGATTTGGGCTTTCTTTGCCAAGCGAACGTTCCACATCAGTGATTTCAACCATCTTCAAATACTTATCTTTTCGATCTCTAGCATTCTTAAACTTTGTGAAATACACTAACTTTGTTTATATTATTATTATTATTATTATTATTATTATTATTATTATTATTATTATTATTATTATTATTATTATTATTTACAAGATGAACCGTATTCATATGGAACAAGTTTAGAGGGGCACCGGCTAGAAATTCAAGCTGCTAAAGACTACGGTATTCATGTGAAAGAAGATAAATCAAGCAATCAGAAATACAGAAATTAATTAACAAATAAATAAGTGAATAAATATAAAACTAAATAGAAATATAAGTGGATTATCAAAATAAAAGGAGAATTGTAAGAGGGTAGCAATGAACTGCATCTTGGCTTGAACTTCTGAAGTTCAAATTTCACGACATCCTCTGAAGGGAGGCTGTTCCCCAGTCTCCCTGAATCGAGATGGCTATTTGTTTGTCCGTCCGCACTTTTGCTGTCCGCCCGCATATCTTAAAAACCACTGAGGCTGCAAATTGGTACGTTGATCATCCACCCTTTAATCATCAAACATACCAAATTGCACCGCTCTATCCTGAGTCATTTTGATTTTATTTAAGATTAAAGTTATCCATAATCGTGCTTCTAGCAACGATATAGGATAGGCCACCACCGGGCCGTGTCTTGAACCGCGACTCATACATCATTATACCGAGACCACCTTGATTACACGCTGTAGCGGCTGTACAGAAAATTCGATTGCGCCGAAGAAACTTTGGTGCATTTTTTCCTAGTTTTATATGGTAGTCTAAAACACTGACGGACAAATGGTCAAATCTCTTAATATTCACTGATTTTTAGTTGTTTGGAGAAAAATCACGTTGACACCAAATTTGCAATTTGGAAAGTAATAGAAATATAAACAAAAATGATCTTTATCGTAGTTTAGCGAAGGACACTCGTCCAATCACATTGTACACGACTGATCGAGGAGGGACTGGCAAATAAGTCGTGTGGGTACATCACTGACCGGGTAGGACTCTTTCCTACTAATGGAAATCTATAGGTGGTAATGTGCTGGTCAGAATTCGTTCATTTATATTTAGTCATGCTTGACAATATTAAGGACACATTAACTTTATATATAAGTTACCTTCAAGGTAACTTAAATGGTCAACATTTCACTCAGTAGAGACATGCCCAAAGGCGTTAATTCTAGTGGGCAGCCAGACACAGCAACGCCAACCCTTTCAATGATCAAAGTACATTAAATTTCATCTAGTCTGGTCACATGAGATGTCACCTCACTATTTAGGAAGATGATATAGACGTTCGCAGTTAATAGATGGAACTTTTTTTAATCAAGAGTCAAGGGAGGGCATTTTGGAGGACTGACCTGATTGTCCTGTTCGTAATCTCTCAAAGAGACTCAAAAATATCTTTGGATTAAATGCCCGGACAGACGGAAGCGAGCTTCTCTCTAGCAACCGACGACGTGCAAGAGCCACAAAGTTAATCCTATCCATCAGGCAAGTAGGTTACCGAAGACGACTAGAGAGCCTGAACATGTACGGCTTAGAAACACGACGATTGCGAGGACAACTAATAAAACATTTAAAATACTGAAAGGCATAACAAAAGTAGACAGTAATTTATTGACATTAAACGAAAACCAGACAAGAAATAATGGATGGAAACTAGAACTGAAGAGATACAACACATCCCATTATGGGAACTTCTTTACATACAAGATATATGACACGTGGAACAAACTTCCACCCGAAAGAAGTTGTAAACAACAACAGTGTAGAAGAGTTTAAAGGAAAGCTAGACAAATTCATTAGGACACTGTGAATGCACAGTAAAACCTGCTCTTACAGATAAGTGAGCACACGATGTCTCCTCGGATGGACTAACAAGTCTTTGAGACATCCTAATCTTTGTAACTCCTTGTATCGTGTATTCGTTTATCCCAGGGGGCGGGGCCTGACCGGGAGTTTTCTTTCAGGGGAATGGCCGAAATATTCAGTATTTATCGTGGCAGTTCTTCAGATGCTTGTATTATTAATATGGTGATACAAATAGAAAAACACGAAGAGTCTTATTTGAATAAACGACTATGATGAATGTAACCCTGTAATTTTGAGTTGTTAGTTCTCATGCACATTGCACCGGAATTTATTCAACGTTGTACTGGTAACCAATGTATATATACATATATATTTATATATGCATATGAATAAACACATATTATATATACATATATATATATATATATATAATATATATATATATATATATATATATATACAAACATATATTTATATATATATATATATATATATATATAAATCTCAAGCATGCCTGTAAGATTATATATATATATATATATATATATCTATATATATATATATATATATTATATATATATATATATATAGATATATTATATATATATATATATGTGTGTGTGTGTGTGTGTAAAATTTGCCATATACATATAGTACAAATGGGATAGCTACAATACCCTCTTAACTTTCAAATTCTTCTCGCTTTTTTAGGATACGCTTGTCGCTACAAAGCCTTGAGATCCAAGTGCAAGAAATATGTAGAAATTATGATGTCCGGGAGCGGGAAATGAACCCGGACACCGTAATCGCAACGAGGCCACGAGAAGTTAAGAGGGCGCTGTGGCTATTTCATTCACAGTAACCAGTAGATTCTACATATATATTTCAGCCTAAAAAGCAATAAAAACGACTTCCCACTTGACTACGATGGTGAGGATGGGTCTATTCCAGCTATAATAAATATATCTGAAAACGACAGATATATGTATGTATGTATGTATGTACGAGAGGCAATGTACGTTCCTCGTTGGACGAGTCGGTTATGTGCTTGACTACCGATCTCAGGGTCCAGGTTCGATTCCCCGCTCTGCCAACAAGTAATCAGAGGAATTTATTTCCGGTGATAGTAATTCATTTCTTGATGCGTTTCGGAATCCACAATAAGCTGTAGGTCCCGCTGTTAAGAAACCAATTGGTTCCTGGCCACGTACAAATATCTACTCCTTCGGGCCAGCCCTTGGAGAGCTGTTAATCAGCTCAGTGGTCTGGTTAGACTAAGAGATACTTAACAAGAGGCAATATAGACTTTTATCCTACATCATTTCGTTTGCCCTCAAATAAGATTTGAAACAGGCATTCATCAAATCACAATTACTTCCAACTCTCCCATGTCCAGATTTTCCCTTTCTAAATTTTAGCGAACTTATTATTTTTCATCCAAAATTTCACAGACTCCTTTTAAACAATTTCACGAATCAAATGAAGGTTCTGAAAAAAATCAACATTCGCATACAGACTGAAACTCGATTCTACCTAGATGTGCAACTACATTTCTCTGCTGCAGGGATTGCAATTTAATGATATCTAAATGAACTGTCGCTTTCCCTGTCCAATATTTATTATTTACTCATTGGAAAGGTCACGACCTCAAAAGGAGGCTTTCCAATTCTAGGTTGCAGCCAATTTCACGGCTAATGATCCGTGGGGAACAGAAGCATCCAGACTCTATAATAATAAAGTCGGAGACGTTCAACTCTGGCGCCACGCAGTAAAAAGCTACGGTCGGCCGAAGACATTTTTACCTTCGGGAAGCTTCTCGTTATGTCTTTTGCATTTGTGGACCTTAAAGGAACCGAGATACAAAGCGTCAATGGCCCTTTGACCTTCATTCGCAACCTCAGCCCGAAATAGTTACGACGTTCCTGTTTTATTGCTCGTCAAGGCCCACGCGCAATTGAACTTGGCTCTCTGCATTGCAATGACGAAGACTGGAACTTACTGAATAAAACTGGGACCCTTTCAGCTGGACTTTAGTTTGGAAAGCTTTATCGAAATGACATCGAAGGGAACGGCATAAAACGCGAGAAAATATCCCTGAATCACATTTTGGGGCGGAAGCAGCTGGGGGTATTTTTTTCCAACTGCAAATTAAGCCATTAAATATTTCGGGAGGGCCGGACCCGAAAAAACGAGGACGAAATGCCGCTAACGTCAAACTTAATTATATGCGCTCTCCCAACAGCTCATCAAAATATTAATTGACACAACGCAAGTGATGCACTGGGTAATTTACTGCCTGCCATTCAACCCTCGTCAAGCAACAGTAGACTTTTCGCGCCGGGAAGCTGAATGCTTTGCTTTGCTTTATTATTCTCTAGTTTTCATATTATTATATATACAAGCTGACTCAATTCATGGTATTTCCTGATGAAAATCTAGAATACCGCCAGTAGCGCCCTGGCAGAGAAGCGAGTTTGAAATTTTAAAAGTTTTCGTGATTCAGTTTTATGTATATATATATATATATATATATCATATATATATGTATATATATATATATATATATATATATTATATATATATATATATATATTGTAGAAAGCCCACTAAAATTTGGAAAAAAAATTGAAAGTTTTTATTTAAGCTTTCGGAGAGTACATTCTCTCCCTCTTTCCTCTCCGAAAGCTTAAATAAAAACTTTAAATATTTTCCAAATTTTAGTGGGATTCCCCAACATAATATTCTATTACACGGATACAGTGTTTAACTTTGCTATATATTATATATATATATATATATATATGATATATATATATATTATGTATATATCATATAGATTATTATATATATATATATATATAATAGGGATTTATTTGCTTAAATATATAAGATTAGATATATATATATATATTATATATATATATATACTCTGGCCCGGTTCAGCGGACCTTTCATTAACCGATAATATAGTGGTGTTTCATCACTTTTAATCACATCAATTGGTTTTAAGTTATTTATCTGTTGGAATTATTTATATAAATATAAATACATATATATATATATATATATAATATATGTATATATATATGTATATATATATATATATATATATATATTGATATATATATATACATATATATATATATCATATAAATATATATATATATATATATGTATTTATTATATATAAACTAATTCCAACAGATAAATAACTTAAAACCAATGATGTGATTAAAAGTGATGAAACACCACTATATTATCGGTTAATGAAAGGTCCGCTGAACCGGGCCAGAGTCCCTTTGAGCGTAGATAAGAAGCAGGAAGATGACCTCCTGAAGAGAGAGCAGGGCGAAGGCTACGCCCCCTTTAAGCCCCTCACCGAAAATCATAACCCGAAAAGGTGATTCGTCGGCGTTAGGGTTGAAAGGATGACCGGATGCCGAGATGAAAAGGATTTTTCCCGAGGCGGGCGGCTCTCCGAAGGATATCAAAAGACCCTGATTGTCTCAATGATAAGGACAACATCGCGACCTAAATGTTGACCCCCTTCCCCCCGCCCCCGCCCCCATCCGTACTATACCCGGGTCCTGCCGCGTCTTCTGGATTTTCAGGAGGACGTTTTTCTCTTCCTCCCCTTCAGATCTTCACGTCAGAGGTCTTGTCGCTTTTGAGCTTCGGCTTAGAGAGCCATTAGGTTTAAAGAAAGCCTCCCTTATTCAAAATTGCCGATGGGTCCTTTCACATTTCCATTATGTTTTTATATTGGGTTGTTCTCCTGGGTATAAGTCCCGGAGGGATTTCGTCAATAAGGTTATACTCTAAGGAGATACCTCTGCAGCATTAGGACCCACGATCAATTGTCAGACACTCATATATAACATAGATACATAGTACATACAATTACACACACACACACACATATATATAGTATAGAGGGACCCATTACAACACTATATTTCGGCGGACTAACTTCCACCTCATATCAGTGAAGTGAGTCCACCGAAATATAACCCTTAGTTTTAAGCCAGAGTGTTTTAATGGGCATTTTATACTTGAGACGTACCCTGTTCTAACAGAAAAATTTATTTACACACACACCACATATATATAATATATATCTATATATATATATATATATATATATATATATATATATATATATATATATATATATATATGTGTGTGTGTGTGTGTGTGTGTGTGTGTGTGTGCATGTATGTTGATTTTATAAACGAATTCAATAGTTTAAATTTGAATTTTGATTTTAATATGGTTAGTTTTGATGATGTCTCTTTATTTACAAAAGTGCCTGTAGATGATTTACTTGAATATTTGGAGGATGACTTAGGACGTCATGACATTCCCTTAAGTGTAGCAAACCTCATTAGTCTCATAAGGTTATGTATCAAAGATAGTAAATTTTGTTTTAATGGGGAATTTTTTGTACAAAAGTTTGGCATGGCTATGGGTAATCCCTTATCTCCTGTCCTTAGCAATATTTACATTGAAGTTTTTGAGACAAAACTCTTATCAAGATTTTTGCCCCAAAAAGTTATATGGTTTAAGTATGTGGATGATGTTTTCTGTATTTGGGCAGTTCACGAAAATCTCCAGGAATTCCTTGATAATCTCAATAATTAGTCCCTTCTACAAAATTTACTGTAGAGGAAGAAAGAAATTGTAATTTGAATTTTCTTGATGTAACTGTCCATAGAAATGATAGAAATTTCACCTTTTCAGTCTTTCGGAAATCAACTAACATTATCTCTTTTGTTCATTACTACTCCAATCACCATCAAAATGTTAAATTCTCTGTTTTTTGTGGGATGTTCCTTAGGGCTTTACATGTCCGTAGCCCACAGTTTATTGACGCTGAGGTTAAAACTATTTTATGATATTGCATTGAAACTTGAATACACAAGGACTTTTGTAGATGTGGCATGGAAAAGAGCTAGAAACACATTTTATTCAACTAATGGCAAACCTGAATTTAGTAAACATAACATTCTAAAATTACCCTATGATGAAAAGTTTTTAGATATTCCTAGAATTTTAAAGCTTTTTAGCATAAATGTTGTTTTCAGTAATATTAATGTCAAGAGTTTAGTAATAAAAAATTCTCCTAAAGATCTTCCAGGCTGCATATATGAAATTCCTTGCAAAAAGTGTGATAAAGTCTATTACGGACAGACCGGTAAGTCTCTTTCACAACGTCTCAAACAGCACCAATATTCTGTGAGAACTGGGCAAATATCGAATGCATTATTTGTACATATTAGAGATTTAGATCATCCTATTAACTGGAGTCAAGCAAGAGCCTTAATCCCATGTAATGACACAGTTAAAAGGAATATCATTGAATCTTGTTTCATCATGTTCTTATCCCCTAATATTACCCTGTTTCGCTTGTAATACTGTTTCTTCGAGCGAAATACTTCGAAATACTTTCGTGAGATGTTATAATCCATAAGTCTTGGTATTTTCTTCAGAATTCGAGAATTATGATAAATGCTCAGACCAATATTGCGTCGTTTATTTTGTACAAATCACATCAAATGTTATTTACAAAATTGGCTATGAAAGCAATAAGACTACAAAAAGGACACGAGAGCTTTACCTCGATGTTTTTCTTTTAGACAGAAGCTTGGCCTGGGGGTTATGTTTTTCCATTGGGGCGTTGAAGTGGCTGGACAGCATAATACAGAGGGCCTGAAAAGAATACAGGAAATGGAGTATAGGCATCTATTGGTAGAACTTGGAACCCCCCCCCCCTACCCCCAAGTTGCACTAAGAAGCAATGGATCAAAAAAAGAAGGCGGAAATGGAAGTGAAATGATGAAAAATAGGCGCAGTTAAGAGACCGAATTGACTTGCAGACGCCCTTCAGTAACGCCTGCAGTGCACTGCGTGAGGTGCACTGAAGGCACCAACCCATACGAGAATGCCCACATAGAAATAATCAAGAGACTGTCAATGGAAACAATTATGATTCAAATTCGGTCTCTGGGATGCCAAACATAATGTGACTGAAGTTCTTGAGTGGATCCTTCTGAGTCAAGTGGCCAGTTTGCTCTGTAGGTGAGGAGGGCTACGTGCTGCCCTATGAGCAAGAGCCCGTGCTGGCATCATAAGGCCAGCTTAATCTTAAGAGCCCGTGCTGGCATCATAAGGCCAGCTTAATCTTAAACAACAACAGCTGAGGATTCATTGTATCTGGATAAAATTCATCCAAAAATTGCAGAAGTTTTCCTCAGCGGATTAATTTTTGGTTCAGAAGTGTGACAACGACTATAGTAGAATCACATCAACCGTGCATCTGATGTCTAGGCCAGTCCCTAACGACTCCTTGATTGGCTGTTGATAAGCCAGTCACAGGCTGGAAACTGTATCCCTCAAGGGAGGAGGAACATACATCCTGCCTATGTGAACTCTCTCGAGAGACTGAGAGTTTCCAGCCCTGTGATTGGTTTATCAACAGACAATCAGGAGCGTCGTAAGGGACTGGCCTAGACATCAGATGCATGGTTGATGTGAATCTACTATAGTCGTCTTTTTTCTATCTTAAAGCTCAAAGACTGAGGAAAATATTTGTGTTGGAAAGGATGAATAACCACAATGATAATAATGCATCTACAAAGATGCATGAACTACGTATGGAAACGATCAACTGGAAGAGACATTTGCATTAAACCAGATTAATGTTAGTCTCTACTAGAATCTTGAGGATTGGTTTTGGGTTCGACCAACAGCCCATCGAAAAAAAAGGGACATTACAATTAGCATAAAACGGAAATAGGCCGTGAAGTTCGCCATCCTTTTCCTATCTTCGGCATCAGAGTTGTCTATCATCGGTAGCTTCTGAGGTGATCAAAACAGCGCTGATTAACACGGGGAGATTAATAAAGTAATCACGTGTCTCACTACTCATTTCAGTCTTTAATTGATCGTTAGTTAGATGCATAATTGACTTTGACGGTTGGCCAACGATCCAGTTATCTCGGTGGGATTTCGCGGTCAGTGATTCCAGGATCCCGGGGGATTATGGAATCTGCGTCAGCGACTGTTTTAAGGATGAGTGGAATGGGAAACGGGTATGGATGATGCAGGGGCCGGGTGAGGAGAGAGAGAGAGAGAGAGAGAGAGAGAGAGAGAGAGAGAGAGAGAGAGAGTTCAAATTAAAATTTCCTTTTCCCATTTCCATTGGTTATTCTCATCAAATTAAGAGAAGAGAGAGAGAGAGAGAGAGAGAGAGAGAGAGAGAGAGAGAGAGAGAGATTAAAATTCAAATCCTTATTTCCGATTTACATCACTTATTTTCATAAAATTAACTACAATGGTAATCCTCATATAGTTGACATAAAAACGAGAGAGAGAGAGAGAGAGAGAGAGAGAGAGAGAGAGAGAGAGAGAGAGAGAGAGGTCTCACGTCGAAATCAAGAGCAAACCTACATAATTATCATGGCGATAAAATGCTGAAACTGCCGAACCCGCTCCGCGTTCTGCCCATTTGACTAGAGGTCCACCATAAAACTTTACGATCAGAAAAGACATACGTTAAATATCACGTATATTCCGAAGATGCTTGAAGGCGTTTCGAATGGTTATGTCACGCATAATTTCTGGGCAACCGTGCATTCCACAACTGCCAAAAATGAACTGTTCGAGGATATCCGAAGAAGAAAATGACACGATAATGAACAGTTTCGTAATGAGGCCAACTTTATAAAGAAAAAAGTTTAGTTAATGATTATGTAAATGAATGCTTAGTTGCGTTTTATATATTTATGAGATTAGACGTCCAACCAAAGCCAGGGAGTTTTTATTTTAAAATATGCGACTGCTACTAGTTTATTAACGTGTTTAGAATAACAAGAGAATAACGGAGTTATGTTAGTATTTTGGGCACTGAACATTTTGAACCTTTCATTTCGACAAGGCAGGAAAATCGTCAAAATCCGGCATTCTCGAGACAGCATCCGTAGATTCGGGTGGCCATGTCAGATGGAATATTATTTCGAGTCTTATGCCAGATTCCGGCCAAGTCAAGGGAAAATCCGCAGAGCTAAATTATGGGACATTGATCGGAGCAAAAAATGTACTGCCAGATTTGAGATTCAATCTCTTCGTGGGATATGATAGTTTGGGCTTGGCTTCGAGGTTCAAAAACGAAAGGAATGTGGAGACTGCATACTAAGAGAATCTGCAGAAAGTGGAAATATAAATTACTAGGAACTTATAACATTTATATGTATACCATATTTATATACATACATATATATATATATATATATATATATATATATATATATATATATATATATATAAATGTATATACACCGAGCTACAAATGTCCTTTAATATTTAATTCGCTCTACCTCGGAATTAATATATTTTTTATATACGTACACCGAAGAGGAATTTTTTTTAGTTCATGATAATTTCGTATCTCTCGTGGGTTCGAACCAGCACCCAGCGGACAGAGAGAAGAAACCAGGACTTTATGGACGTTATCGATTCGTCTAACAAGGCTCGAATAATTTATATGAATCACGGTGATATGATAATTATTATATATATATATATATATATATATATATATATATATATATATATATATATATATATATATATATATATATATATATATATATTATATATCATGGGGGAATCTAACAGTCATCATTCAATAAGGTAAGCGTGGACACGAAATGGAAGGCAGACCCCATTACTCCATTACACACACAACCTATCTCTCTCTCTCTCTCTCTCTCCAAGGAATCCAGCAATCCCTCTCTCTCTCTCTCTCTCTCTCTCTCTCTCTCTCTCTCTCTCTCTCTCTCCACCTCTTTCTCTCCATTCTAACAGGTAATGAAAATGAGAGAGTTGCATCATAACACTAACGTTTATTAACAAGAATAAATAAATCAATTAACCAAGTAATCCAGTCTTACAGACTAACTCAAAAACAGTACAATGTCTAGTCACCAAAGAAAGTCCACACCCCTCCGGGAACTCTTTGTCCCCCGGCATTCCTGATCCGTCCAGACAGCCGGACACTAAACACTATGTCACAAAAAACTCCCCCGGCGAATTCCACGGCATCTTTGCCTGTGACTTGAAGCCCTCTGTCAAAATCCCTCCCATAGGCTTGGGTATGAACCTATTTAACAGAAAGAGGCGCACACGCACGTACGAACACACAGTTCGATAGCGCCTCGCGGTTCTAGCTGCATCCAGTTTCCCAAAGGCACTTTGAGAAGAGTTCATAAAACTGTCGTGCATTGACTCGACGAACTAAGCACTTTTATCTCACGCCACCCCAGAATCTCATTCATCAGCTACTGTCAGGTCGTCACCTCTGCACTGTTCTCCACATTCCATAGGTCACAGAGAACGCATGGACAAATATATTATTAATCAAAACCCCTAGGCCTTACAGATAGCTCGGCCTCGCACAAATGCTAGCTCCCGCCTAGCAAAATTGCTTATAACACAAAACACTGGCCGGCTTAAAATAAAATAAGTAAAACTGCACGTCTCTGGCATTATAAAATTAAGTCTTATCACGCTTTAATCTCCCAATAACACAAGACGCATTTTCTCTCATATTTTCTGCATTAGGATTCTTGAATATCCCTCTTCGCTTGTCTGCAAGTAGCTGCACAGACAGCAACAGGCTATAGCAGGCTGTAGCAGCTGTAGGAAGACGGAATGCCTCCCTCATCGTAGAAGACTTCCCACGGCTTCTGTAGATCCCCAAAAAACACGCTGTAGAATTCTCTCGATCACCCACGTGGAAATTCTTGTAACCACCCTGGACAACATGGCAGCAACCTCTCTTCACGGCTGGTGGACGTCTTGCTGGTGTCGGGGAACGACTTTTTTGGCGTTAGTATGTCAGTCAAGTCACTGGTCAATCCAAGAAAATTAACCCAGACATACTACTTCTATCAAACAATGATCTCAAAAAGTCAGAAATACCAACTGAACGTCTCCCAATTAACTCCCTTAATATGACTACTAAATCATAAGTCATTATCACAACTCTCAAAGAAAAAAATAAAACATCAAGTTCTCCAACTCAATTCTCCAAACTCACACATCAGCATACACACACAACTCAAAAATCAGAGCAACTCCACGGAATTCTGCACTCACATTTCAAACTCGAATGTGCTCACAAGAAAAAAAAAGAAAAAAAAAAGGAAAAAAAATCGTAATGAGCTCAAGGAAAAAAAGAATCTCGTAACACCCAGACCCAAAAATGTTCTCTCAAACTCTGATATTTGAACAACCCACAAAATCAGCAAAAATCTCCAACTTTTAACAGCAAAAACCCCTTTACTGCTCAATAATTAATTACGATGAGACTTAATGTCAAACTCCCATTACTTAAGCAGCAACCCCCGAAAAATTACATCTCCCGGTAAAATCAAATCTCCCGTCCAAAAAAGAAATGCTACTTAAGCTCAATCCCCAAATTATATCTCTCAAGGAAAAGGAAGAAAAATAATAAAAAAAAAAAGGATAATCACAAGAAGATTTCCCCAATCACAAAATACATAATACATGTATAATATGCATAACACCCGCGTTTATCCCCAAGAAATGCTTCATGTAAAGTTATGGAATTTGCCAGAAAGCAAACTCTCACACATGCGCTTTCGTGAAATGCTATAGCCAACATTTCCAGATATTGCAAAAACTCTGATCTGTCATCATCAGAGGAAAAGAAACAGCACAGCGCTCATCACATCGCTTGTCAGCAGAAAAATAGCCTGCGGACGCATGCTCAAAGAGTAGCATAAAAATTGTCTAGTCAGACACATAAGTTTGGAAACTCATGATTCTCTAGAAAAAAAGGTCTGACACATTTCACAGAATTTACTCCAGGATATTACTAATGTATTCAAACATTGTCTCAAGGACTTATTCTCTCAACATGACTCTGCCTCAAATTATATTTTTCCAAGAATAACACACTTGTGAACATAAAAAATGCACACATCTCCATAGGACTCGTAATGCAGTAATGACACTCGCCTCTAAATAGTCACGAAATCAAAAAAGAGAACCACAGAAATCTTCTCTTGTCTCGAAAAAAACTCCATAACCACAAAAAAAAGGGTCACCCGCCAAAGATTAATTCCAACTCCATTATGAGACACCATATTTATAATAACACCACTCCGGTTATAAAAATATTTCCTCCATTTGGTTAATAACCAACCCCCTTATATTATTCTCTTATTTCTCCAATAGCCACATGTCAATAAAAAAAAGGCATCACTCCAAGAATAGAGAATAATCACCTCTATTTCGGCAAATACAAAATATTTACCTCTATTTCCCCAATAACTCCAAGTGGAACAAAACAAGGCTCCAAAAAATATATCTCCAAAAAGGAATATCAGAAAATGAAATCCCATCTCCAAAAAAAATGTGCACTCAAGGCAACTAACTCACATAACTCACAAATATTGCCCCATAATCTCCAAATATGTGTCTCCATTTGCAACAAAGATGGCTGCAAAATAATTGAACTAAACATAGCTCTCGTCACATTATTGGCAAATATCAACAATGGCCAAAAATATATCTCCCATATATTATATCTCAAATCATAACTCCAAAATAATATATACGTCCAATTATCTCTCTAAAATAATATATCTCAATTATAAATCCAATTCTCCCAGAGAATAACTCAATGTTATAGTCAAAAACTATAAAAACTCTCTCCATTTAGCATAATTGCTAAAAAAAGGGGCAAAAACTCGGCAAATAAAACTGTCTAGAAAATTCTAGAAAAAATCACCAATGTGCTACAACTCATTATAACAGAATTCCCAACTCTCAGTGTCTTAGCCAAGACTTCTCCATATGCACTACAACATAAGCCACTAGAAAACTTAACCAAGTTTCCTATCTCTCACAAAGTTGTCACAAATACAACATAGGTATTGTGCAAGAAAACTCACAATTTCTGGAACATAAATATCCAGAGAAAAAATGTAGTGCCATTACGTATGCATTCAAAACGTGCAAAAAATTCTCCCATATATTTCTCTATAGCATCAAATAGCTAAAACACGAACACGTTCCCGAACAATGACTCTAAGTCATGAACTGAGATAATATTCACACTAACTGGAGAGAAAAAATAAATTCAAATTTACCCATGGTAAAAAAAACTTGTGTCAGCGATGGCTAATTTCCAAAAAAGGAGAAAAACTCGCTAGATGTCAAGCAATTATCTGCTGAACTCATAAAAAAAAGAAAAAAAAACTAAACAATGTGTTGTTAGTTCCTCGCAAAATAAAAAAAGATTTCACCTCCCTTGATAGCATTAAAATACCCACGTATTAGTATAAAAAAAATCAGTATCAGAAGTATCACTATCACAAAATCACCAAAAAAATTGCTATCATCAAAATCATCAGTATCAGTACAAAAAACATCACCAATGTTAATGCTTGTCCATTCTCCAAAAATTCAGCAAAAAATTCAGCAAGATTCAACACAATTCACCAAGATTTAATCAGATTCATCAAGATTCAGCAAAACTCATCCCCGTGAATGACTGAAAATATTCTCCAAAGTTACAAAAACTCAACAAATAATTAACACAAGACTTCTCCCATTAATTCATTGTAATAATTATCCATGAATAATTATCTGTAATAATTATCAACTAATCTCCTATGAAATATCTCAAAACTCTCTCGCAAAACAATTCTCCCGTAATGACAATTATACTTAAGCCACCCTCCCGTGACACATCTCAAGTATAATAATTATTAATAATAACAATAACAATAACTCTACATAGCAATAATTCTCTTGCAAAAATCTCAAGTAAGGGTGAAATTCAAAATAGCTTACACTAGTATTGCTGAATCTCATGACATACAATTTCTCCAGCATGCAACACCATGACATAACACCATTGCCACACAACACAGATACAACACCAATCATCGGCATTTCAAAGTAATTTCTCCAACACAATAAAAAAATAATCTGTGTATCCCCCTTATATTTGTGTCTTTCAAGGCACAAGTAAAACATATAACACATCCCGTGCATGTTAACTACTTTTCCCCGCATTCACGGAAAAGAAAAATCTCTTTTTATTTCCTTTTCTCTTCCTTCAAGGGAGAAAAAAAAATCTCTTTTCTAAAAAAAAGGCTCTACGGGCATTTCACTTCATCAACTTATCAATCAGCTGATATCTTAGCATCCAATGTCAAGGCCAAATCCATACCCCAACACAAAGAAAAAAAAAGGAAAAGGGGGGGTTCACCCACACTGAGAAAAAAAAATTTCTCCCCCCCGTGAGAACAACCCCTCAGTTAAGCGGCAGAACAGCCCAAGGCATACCAGCAGTATCCCCCATCTCCCCTTGAACAGTGTCTGAGGACCCCTTCCCAAGGTATACACTAGTGCCCATCCCCTGCACTATCTCTCGAGGGAGGCTAGTGGTACCCTCCATGCGACTATCCCCCCGAGGGATGCTAGTACCCTCGCAATACAACGCGCCTCTCTGCAGAAATGTGCTGAGCCCGTAAAATTGTGGCCGCTCTGTGTCTTTAAGCCAGATATGATTATCCAAGCACAGTTCCCACATGCATAGAAAAAATTAACAACTCCTATGTTTTAAACAAAGACGAAGGCATACGTCTATTATAAACACGTGCAAATAAGGAAAACACGTCACTATGGGGCAAAGACAAGAAAAATTGTTGACCTCTTGAACCAATCCCATAACCCTGAAATATTTAAACAAAAACCCTCTCCTTCAAAACAATAGTTTAACACTCACCACTCCATAACGGGAACAAAAAGAACTCGAAATTCTTCGTAAAACGCGGTAGTGATATATGCATTAAACACAACACCCGCACGGGCATCTCGGAATACACTCGTCATTACACAAGCAAAAGTCACACTGGGTGCGCTCACTGCTTCTAGGCTGACTCCCTGGAAAAAATGCTGAGTCAACAAAATCCTTCCTCCCTTTAGCACAGTTAACAGACAGATATTTTCTCATTTTTTCTCACTAAGTAACTGAAAACTAACAGTTTAACGATTTTCCACAATCCCACCAAGCTTTGTCGTTCGAAAACTATCGCTAAGCCATAACCCCTTTTATTTTCTAACTGGCCACCCATCTCTACATTGGCGTTCCTAGGCATAGAAAAGAAAGAACACTTTTATATCCCCTCTTAACCGTCTGCCACCACTATAACATGGGGGAATTTCCCCCAGTCATTCATAAGGTAAGCGTGGACACGAAACGGAAGGCAGACCCCATTACTCCATTACACACACAACCTATCTCTCTCTCTCTCTCTCTCCAAGGAATCCAGCAATCCCTCTCTCTCTCTCTCTCTCTCTCTCTCTCTCCACCTCTTTCTCTCCATTCTAACAGGTAATGAAAATGAGAGAGTTGCATCATAACACTAACGTTTATTAACAAGAATAAATAAATCAATTAACCAAGTAATCCAGTCTTACAGACTAACTCAAAAACAGTACAATGTCTAGTCACCAAAGAAAGTCCACACCCCTCCGGGAACTCTTTGTCCCCCGGCATTCCTGATCCGTCCAGACAGCCGGACACTAAACACTATGTCACAAAAAACTCCCCCGGCGAATTCCACGGCATCTTTGCCTGTGACTTGAAGCCCTCTGTCAAAATCCCTCCCATAGGCTTGCGTATGAACCTATTTAACAGAAAGAGGCGCACACGCACGTACGAACACACAGTTCGATAGCGCCTCGCGGTTCTAGCTGCATCCAGTTTCCCAAAGGCACTTTGAGAAGAGTTCATAAAACTGTCGTGCATTGACTCGACGAACTAAGCACTTTTATCTCACGCCACCCCAGAATCTCATTCATCAGCTACTGTCAGGTCGTCACCTCTGCACTGTTCTCCACATTCCATAGGTCACAGAGAACGCATGGACAAATATATTATTAATCAAAAACCCCTAGGCCTTACATATAGTATATATATATATATATATATATATATATATATATATATATATATATATATATATATACATTTTTTTTTTTTGGAAGCACCTATTTTATTTCACATTTTTAGACAATATTTTTGGTAACGTTGAAAATTAACCTACTTTATTTTGGCGGAATATTAAATTTTCAGCATACTGTACCATACAATATTAAGCTTATCAAACAAATGCATAATAAAAAAATATTATGACTTTTTTTTTTCTGCTCTATCATGAAAAATCCTGAGCTAGTTACACGATTTTATATCTTTAAAATCGTTTCAGAGAGAGAGAGAGAGAGAGAGAGAGAGAGAGAGAGAGAGAGAGAGAGAGATTTCTTGGCATTTCTAGCAAACTATTTATACAACAATATAAATGATTTTGTGGGTAAAAAATTCCGTTATAGAATTTAAATAAACAGTCAAATTTAGTCCATTAGATTTTTAACAGCAACAGCAAGTTTAGTCATACATAAAAATAAATATGTATATCTATGTATATGTATATGTAATAACTGAATCACGAAAGTTTGGAACGTGGGAAATGCATAAATAAAGGTATAGCCACGAATAAAGCGAAACACCAGAGTAGCTGCTAGATATATATATATATATATATATATATATATATATATATATATATATATATATATATATATAATATATATATATATATATATATATATCACAGTGCTTTTGTTTGTGATCATGAAAAGGTCAATATTTCAGATTTCCTGCGGTTGCTTGCTTGTAGTCTGCATATGTAACGGTTTAAAGCGCTCCTCCACTGATGTGAGCGCCATGAGAGACGTGAATGAGTGTTCAGAATCCACCGTTATTCTTCGTCTCGTTCCACCGTAAAATAAAAGATGAAAATACATAAAAGGGATTTCGTATTTCCCGTCTCACTTGCATCGCTGCAAAATGTCGTGGTGACAGACGTCGTTCCGACTGCATCTGTTGTGAGGACTTCGTCTTCCCTTTTCATTGCTCTTTCCTTTCTCTCTCGTCAGTCGTGCCGAGAAATGAGTTTTTTGGTTTTTCCTTTCGTGTGACAAAGTTGGGGTCAGTGATGGCATTCAATAAAAGGATGAATTTAACAGAGAGACGGAGAAAGAAATCTATTTTCAAACTGAAACAAAGAATGAAACCTTGCCATGGGATTTACAATCAACCTCTCTCCCGCCTCCTTCTGTCTCGGATGGGAAGGAGAAATGTCGGTATTGTGGATACAAAATATGAAGAAGACTTACAACCAATTGACCACCTTTGTTCGTATCTATATGTCCTTGCAAGCCCTTGCAAGGGTTCGAGTTCTTTTTGATATGCTGACAAAGCTTCATTCCACACAGCTTCTTGCTTCCCGAGTTTCTTTCATTTATTTATTTATCTATTTATTTATTTTTCTTTAAAAACTTATCGGAGACCAAGAGATTCCTAAGCAAGATTCCCAAGCAAGGAAGTATCTATAGTTTTATACTTTATGTCCCTAAGAATGGCTGTTATTGGAATTATACAGTTATAACTACGATAAACTGCTATATCTCCCGTTCACATTTCCGACTATCTCTCTCTCTCTCTCTCTCTCTCTCTCTCTCTCTCTCTCTCTCTCTAAGGCTGCAAAATCTGCTGTCTCGTGATCTCCTTGTCTGCAAATTGACCTGAAACAACTAACATCCGGCATCGATGAATGGCCAATTTCCTTTGTCTGTTGGAGCAATCAGCTTTTATCTCCGCAAGACCTCAGAATGGTCGAGAGAGATCGCAGCATCCTTTGTCTGACTGGGATTTTTTTTTCCTTTAGAGCGAAATTAGCCACACAAGTTTCTCCGGTCGATCATAAAGCGAAGAGCTAAGACATGAGTGCCATTCTGCCTGAAGCTGTTTGCAAGTAACGCAGCTACGCCAGGAGACTGTTATTATTGAAGGAAATTCGTCTGAGTTTGTGTTGCGTTCATCGTTTGTCAAACAGATCTCATATTGACCGATACGGATCCCTGCGAAATCATGAAATGTTCCCCCGAGTGCTGAATAAAATAGATGACTGTCCTCGTGGCGTTCAAAGTATTTCTCAAGGTAAAGAAATGGATTCGCCATAAGAAGGACATTCAGTTCCTTTTATGAGAGAGAGAGAGAGAGAGAGAGAGAGAGAGAGAGAGAGAGAGAGAGGGCCAATTTGCTCTTGTTAATTCGAATGTCTCCCATCTTTTTTTTACAAACACCAAATGTCATATTATCTGGAAAGACCTTTGGCCTTATCTTTGTCGTTACTGCTAAAGACTTTACTGTATTGATGTTATAAAATTCTAATTTTTTATTTCAGTCCATTGAAATAAGATGAATTACTTGGTTGTCTACCTAACTAACTAACTAAAAATCCATAAACCATTCAGAGTAATTAAAGAATTGAATTGCCTGGCAATTTCCGTAATTCCAAATTGAACTTGAAGAAACAGCCGTAATTAAGATCAGCGTCTCGATTCAAAGTTTTCCTGGAGCATTAACACAATTTCAGGGAGATATTACCTCCGTTAGCTGGCAGTAAATTTCTTATTGCTCAATAAAACAGGTGTAAGAGGATGATCAAAAGGACGGACGCACCTGAGAGAGAGGAGAGAGAGAGAGAGAGAGAGAGAGAGAGAGAGAGAGAGAGAGAGAGAGAGATATTCCTTTGAAGAAAATATCTGTATTTATCTTTGCTTAATAAGTAAATAAGCATCGTCAAAGGATCTAAATATCTCTTCTTCTTCTTCTTCTTCTTCTTCTTCTTCTTCGAGAGAGAGAGAGAGAGAGAGAGAGAGAGAGAGAGAGAGAGAGAGAGAGCTTACAGATTGGTCGGGTTTCCCCAGGTCCCTCAGTGTGAGGCACCTTTAATAATCTAACAGAGAATTGCTAATGCATCTTCCGGTATATTTTGCATCTTCCAATCTTGGATGGTCTGGGATGCAGCTTAGATATTTGTCGAGATTATTCTTAAACACATCTATGACATATTCCTCAGATGAAACGCATTGAATAGACGCTGCATTGTCGATGCTGGTTCGTAGTGGATTAATGTCCTGTGTGCTTTCCTTAATTTTCCTGGTATAGTTTTGGGCACTATTAATCTACCTCTGTTTGCTCTTTCTGATATTTTTTTTTTTATCTCCATGATGTTTTCGGCAATTCCTTCTATCTGTTTCTATGCCTGTATTATCATGTAGCGTTCTCTTCTCCTTTCTAGACTATAGAGATTGCCTTTGAAGAAAATATCTGTATTTATCTTTACTTAATTAGTAAATAAGCATCGTCAAAGCATCTAAATATTTATCTGTCCTTCTAGAGAGAGAGAGAGAGAGAGAGAGAGAGAGAGAGAGAGAGAGAGAGAGAGAGAGAGAGATTCCCTTTGAATCAAATATCTGTAGTTATCTTTACTTAATAAGTAAATAAGCATCGTCAATGGATCTAAATATCTGTCCTCCTAGATGAGATAATAGATCCGAGGAACAGTCGATTGTCTCTTAGTGAAAGAAATTTTGAACAGAGATGAAACCAAACGAAGATTTCGGGATCAATGCCCCCCATTACCTTGAAGCCTTCAGCTTTTCAACAGTTCGTCCTGCCTCAATTTGGCCCCGAAACAATTGACATTCACAAACCTCTAATGGAGAGACATTGCCGCGAAAGAGATCATTACTGCTCTTCGGACCAATTATCATTGGCGTTGCAGCTCCCGCTGTGCGAGTCTCATCAAAGCAAGATTAAAACCCTTTACCGCTTAATACCACTGATGACCTTTTCATCAAGGTACATAAGAATAAGGGAGAGACTCCCTAATTCTATATACCTTGCTTTTCATGACACGGACTTTGGGCCTATGGCTAAGGATATCTGCATAATTATGTTCTCATTAGTCTGCTTATTAAATTTATGAAGACAAAATGTGTTACAACAAATGCTTTCTTCTTGCTATACTTACAAGTTACATCATTTCATTTTACAGTAATCTTCATCAACATTATCATAATGTTTGCTACTATATCGACGAATGAGAAAGCCCAGCATTTTTGTTTTTTTCCTTTATAAAGACATTAGGTAGTATTTAATCCTAGACTGAACTGGATTTACAGGGAGCTCTTCTATGTGCGCGGTTCTGATAAGCCTTCCAGGTGATTTATTGTGATCTCGTGTTGAAACGTTGTTGGCTAACAATGCTACACGCTCAGGGGCTTTGCTCTCACAATTCTTTTTTCAACAAATGAATTTATGTTTTTGTTTTACTGTTCTGAAAAGGAGATCTCTCTGTCTCCGTATGCCCCGGGTAGGACAGGTCTTAGATCCTTTAACAACGCTTATTTCCTCATTCAGCAAAGATAAATACATACATTTTCTTCAAAGGAAATTCTCTCTCTCTCTCTCTCTCTCTCTCTCTCTCTCTCTCTCTCTCTCTCTCTCTCTCTCTCTCTCAGATGAGGTCGTTCTTTAGGTTATCCTCCTACATCTGTTTTGTTGGCCAATAGGAAATTTACTACTGCAAGGCTGAAGGAAGGAGGTGATATCTCACAGAAATTGCTGTTGATGCACTCCAGAAAAACCTTCATTGAAGACACTGATGTTGATTATGTCTCTTTCAGTTCAGTTTTGAATGATGAAAAAGGCCTGGTAATTAACTTCTTCAGGTCGTTTGAAAAAGTATATGGCTTTTTAGTTACTCAGAGAGAGATACAAATGAACTATGAGTTCATCATTTTATCGAACCCATATAGATTTAAATGACTGCAAAAAAATAATTCAGGATTTTTATGACATGCGATACCGCAAGTGTTGTGGGAAAAAGACCACAAGTTGGTTGAGTCTTTAAACTATGATAGCAAAAACTAGGACAAGAGACTTTCCATATGATAAAGCAATTGGTCTTTGTCAAAAAGGCAGAAGACAGTCGAACAAGTCGAGTTGCAGATACAAAATTACTTCTGTAATTAAAAAACCAAAATGAATGTTGCTCTCTCTCTCTCTCTCTCTCTCTCTCTCTCTCTCTCTCTCTCTCTCTCTCTCTCTCTCTCTCAGAAAATGAATTATATATTCTTCTAAAGGCTAACCCTATCCTATATTTTCTTTTACCTTTGGAAATAATTTGGAAGACATTATTACAGTTTTTTAATTTTATTTCTAACTCTTGGGGTGCATATGATTTTCCAAGAAGCTGAATAGGCAAGTTTGAGTTTTATTTTACTAATAACAATGCAAATGACCCAATGTCAAACTGTTTCCCTTAAATAGAAAAAAAAAAAACTCTGTGGCTAAGCTTTGTTACTTTCAAACATCCTTAAGCAGAATGACACTTTGCCTGTTGACCTTCAAGCTCATATCGATCTGACAAAGGAATCGCAGACGGTCAGATCTGTCCTTCAGACAAAGGTTGCGATCTCGCGAGACCTTTCAGTGCCAACAAATCCGAAGCCTTGAGGCGACTGGTATTCTTTTTGGTTCTACTTGCAATATCCTTTGGGACAGTAAATAATTTCCCAGGAAACAATATACAAGCATCAGGTTTCTTGACGGAATATGAGTGCATTGCAGTCCTAAGTTTTCTTTCTTACGTCATGCAATGACGTAATTGAGGTTTGTTGCAAGCGAGCCCAAGAAACTTTGAAGAGGTTGACTTTCCGCTCATTTCTGATCGACATGAGGAATACGTTGGCCAATTCCGATTAGAGGAGATTATAGCGAAGAGAGCTACCTCTGTTTCCCTGCTCGTCTTCGCTAACACTTTTAGTTTTCTGCAGAAGAAAACGGTTGAGATGACTATCTGCCTATCCGTCCGTACTTTTTTCTGTTCGCACTTCCTCTGTCCATCCTTAGATCTTAAAAAAAACTACTGAGGCTGTCAGTCTTTTAGGTTCTCTCTTGGATGCCTTTGAATCGAAGTGTGTAAGAGGCACCATTCAATAAGGAATGTTTCTTTATTCTCCCATCCGTTAGCCACTTATTATGTTTATTTACTCGTTATATATAGAAATCCGTTCAGCTATTTTCTTTCTCTCACGAGGTATAATTTGACTCGATGTATGACTATGGTGACGACATAAAGGCCTTTACAAAACTTTAGGTCCCCTTTTTTTGAAGAGGGGATAAATGACGCCGACAGATCTCCTTATATATAACCAGACCAAGCAAACGTATGGAGGATGGAGGACAGGCAGCGTATTCCCGATCTGTAACAGAGTTCTGGGACCTTCCCTGAAACAAGGCGCGATCCAACTTCCAGCTTACACGGGACACGGGCAAGATCTTCCCCTCCCGCATTAGTTGTAAACGTTATACTCCTAACTTAACTTAAAATGAAACATACTAAAATCTATGGTCAAATAGAGCCTTGTTTCACCAAGGAAAATTAAAATAAAAACACTATATTTTATTAGAAATAATGTTCTGTACTGTTTAACATGCACATTATTTATCTTTTACATTTTCATTCTACTAAACAAATCATGAATATCCTATCCTAAAATTCCTGTCTTTCACTCACTAACCATAGAATCTTCTTGGAAATAATCCCATTATACCTACAGGATACTTCTTTGGACTAACCCAACCCAACCTAACTTAACTAACCTAACCTAGGAGCATGGCCCCCCCCCCCACCAAAAAAAAAAAACAAGGGCTGGTGCAATACAATAGTAGATTCACATCAACCGTGCATTTGATGTCTCAGTCTCTTTTGAGAGTTCACATGGGTAGGATCTATGTTCCACCCATCCAGAGGGATACGTCTCTCAAAAGTATCCCTCAGGAAAGGTGAAACATACATCCTGCCTATGTGAACTCTCTCGAGAGAGACTGACAGTTTCCAGCCCTGTGATTGGCTTATCAACAGCCAATCAGGAGCGTCGTAAGGGACTGGCCTAGACATCAAATGCACGGTTGATGTGAACTATAGTATACATCTATGGAATTTGCAGATGGGATCCGGAGGTCGTTATCAAGCAACTGCCTAAGGTGAGAGTTGTTAGCAGCCATCATTCATAAATTTGGATCTTTCCCGGATAGTGACCCCCCCCCCCCCCAAGGGTTCGTGGGTCGTTACCTAGGACTACTATTTCGTGGGAGTCATTATCTTCATGAAATTTACACTTCTTTGTTTATTTTTTTCAGATAATCCCTAACGGGGTTGTACAGAACGCGCCGCAAAGGTGGATACAGACCTGGTTAAATCCGTGTGAGTTCAATTTACAGAACCATCTTACAGAACCCACCTCCTCCCCACACACCACCATCCCTTCTCTCTCTCTCTCTCTCTCTCTCTCTCTCTCTCTCTCTCTCTCTCTCTCCATGTTAAAAAAACAGTAAACTTCAAAAATCCAGCTCTTATTTGTCGAAGGCAAACATGGGGCGATATGACACTCCCACCATCTTTGATGGCGCTTTTACTCTTTGATGCCCTTCCCTTCTTTCAGGTGCTGGAGTTCCAAAGAGAATAGATCAAGGCCTCATTTGTTTTTCAGTTGTATTGTCGGTTTGATTTCAGTTACCTTTCCCGAGTTAGAATAGGAAAAGATATTTTGCTTTTTTTTTTTTTTGCGCGCGCGGTGCTAACAATAACCAAAATTTTATTTGACGGCTTGCAAGTCAACGACAATACGCATGTACTAATTTATATGGAAGTCTAATAGTTAGTTCAAATATTCTCTGAAGTTATATCATCCTCACATTGTAAATTTATCCCTTGTACAAAAGATACCAGACGTAGGCGGAGGAGAGCGACAGTCTAGCGTAGTAACAGTGGTTTCGAGAACTCTTATAGTTGTCGAGAACCCTTATAGCAGTGGCTCTTAACCTGGGGGGCACCAGCAATTCCCAGGGGAGGCGCAAACCCTAGGGATTAATAAAAAAAAAAATCTGATTATATTCGTTATTCTCTTAACAAGAGTGAGGAACTAATATTCAGAAGTTTATGAAAAAATACAAAAGTATCGCCTGATAACGTTACTTTCCAAGAGTCTACTACTCTAGTTAGGCTCGTTGGGCTGACCATGTTTTTGTAATTATTGACCTCCCTCCCTGTCCCTCGGAACACCTTAGCTCTCTCTCTCTCTCTCTCTCTCTCTCTCTCTCTCTCTCTCTCTCTCTCTTCCACTTTTTATTTTTATTTTCCTTTAAATCTTGGGAGGGAATTTTACCCATAGATGCAAGGGGGGCGTGACAGAAAGGACTTAACTCTTAGAGGGGGCGTGGTAATAAAAAGGCCAATCACCACCGTCTTATACTAATATGAAGAATTGGGCATATCTTGAATTAACGGCCATTTCTTTCGTACAGGAGCCTACTATGGCAGCACTGTCTAGCGAGTGCCTCTTACGACCAATAATAATGGATTGGCTAGACATTATTTGGAGATATATCGTCCAGTTCGATGTGATAAATATGCGCTCACACACGCAAAAGCACGCACACACACACACACGCACGTGTGTGAGCGCGTATTAAATCTCTACTTTGTTGTTGTTGGTGTTGTTGTTGTTGGTCAGGGGGGTTAGGGAAGGTCTATGAAAGAGTCTAAAAAGGTCTGAAAAAGGTGTTTCGCCTTGAGTTAAAGACACAGGAATTTAAGGATAGGATATGTATGATTTATTCATTAGAATGGAAATTAAAAAAATAAATAATGTGTTTGTTAAAGCGTACAGAGAAGTGATTTCTTAGAAAACACAGCGTAATTATTTTAATTTTCGTTGGTGAAACGACGCGCTTTCTGCCGTAGATTTTAGCACTCGCCCTGAGTAAGCTGGAGGTTGGAGACGCCTTGTTAGGAGACCACTTGCCTCATCCATAACGATTTCTCGGATATTAAGAGAATGCAAAAATGAAATAAATGTTCAAGAAATAGATAGAATAAAGTCGTCATGAATAAAATAAAAAGAAAATCATGGGTTGAACATATTGAAAAACGTGCCTAGTTAGCAATAAAGCCGACACTATCGGTATCGACAACCGGGTTTGGTATCTTAAATCACGTGTGGGAGTGATCATAATAAGCATATATGCGTAATGTATGAGTGTGTGTGTTTCTGTAAAAATATATATATGTGTGTGTGTATATATAGATCTATATATCTATATCTATATATATATAATATATATATATATATATATATATATAATATATATATATATCATACTAATTATTATTATAATAATATATATTATTATATATATATTAATATATATATAATTATAATAATTATAATATATATATAATAAACCACACTCATATGAACAACACACACGCTCATATACTACGCTTATATGCTTATTATGATCACTCCCACACGTGATTTAAGATACCAAACCCGGTTGTCGATACCGATAGTGTCGGCTTTATTGCTAACTAAGTACGCTTTTCAATATGTTCAACCCATGATTTTCTTTTCATTTTATTCATGACGACTTTATTCTATCAATCTCGTGAACATTTATTCATTTTTGCATTCTCTTAATATCGGAGGAATCGTTATGGATAAGCCACAAGTGACCCTACGGGAATCGCCGACAGGTGGCCTTCTAACAAGGCGTCATCCAACCTCAAGCTTACTCAGGGCGCGTGCGAACATCTACGGTCGAACACCGCTTCGTTTCACCAACGAAAATTGAAATAAATACGCCGTAATTTCAAAGAAATCACTTTTCTGTACCGTTTAACATGCACATTATTTTTTACATTTTCATTCTAATGAATACATCATAAATATCCTATCCTCAAATTTCTGTATCTTTATCTCAAGGCGAAACGCCTTTTTCAGAACTTTTTAGGCTCTTTCAACAACAACAACAACAACAACAACAACCAAGTAGTTTGTAGGCTTATTCCCCGAGTGAGCGAAAATACAGATTCAGAAAATTCTTCAGGCCGTGAAAGCTCCAGCAGAAGCCAGAGCTCGAAATCTATTTAAAATCCTATAGATTTGGAACTGGAACTACTTGAATGGATTTATTTAGATTTACAGAACAATAAGAATTCGGTCAACGAAAGAAGAAGAATCGTGAGCACGGCAGATGGGAAGTTAAAAACAATATTTATTTGACAGAATTCTCCCGGAGGAATGTTAATTAAATTCCAGGTAGGATTTACACCTGGTCATAGAAGCATTCCTTCGCCGTTAGCAGCTTTTGGAATATTCGGGGGAAGCCAAGATGGAGAGGAACTCTGGAGGCTGAGTGGGAGAAAGATGAACGTCATTCTCCCGAGTCAGATTGATGCATAACTTCACGTTTTCTGAACCTCTCCGGACTGGAGGGAACAAAAACAAATAACTACATCGTATGATGCTGTATAAAACCATCAGCTATGGCCGGCAGCTCTTCAGTTGCTCACCAGATGCGGTAGACTAAGTGTGCATCTCATGAATCTGGCAAGAGCTGCCAGATGCACGATCCATGGCTAACTTTAACCTTGAATAAAATCAAACCTACCAAGACTAGAATGTTGCAATTCGGCATGTTTGGTGATTGGAGGGTGGGTGATCAACATACTAATTTGCAGCCCTATAGCCTCAGCAGTTTTTTAAATCTTAGGGCGGTGAGAAAAAGTCTTATTTGTCTCCTTTTACAGAAAACTAACTAGACGAGGGAAGAAAAGATATACAAAGAAGATAAGGAGAGAACACCAGTGGAGTTTTCTAACACTTTGAAGTGTGAACTCCACAGCAAATGCGTGCAAATTCTGGCCACAGTCACAACACGAGCTTTCCGTACCCACAATGCAATCGCTATCCGTCTCTTCGGATTACTCGACTGTGGTGTGTCTCCATGTCGGGTGTTGTGGGAACACTGAAAAGGCCCTATCAACACGCAAGTTCTTATCTTTTATGTGAATAGTATTACTATTCTCTAGACCTTCGTTCCCGTATATATACATATATATATATATATATATATATATATATATATATATATATATATATATATGTAATGATCACATATATAAATAAGCCCATGACCCAAGGGGTCACTGGCGAGAACAAGAGGTGTGTGATAAGAGTTAATAAACAGGACGCAAGTAGGCTGGATGTATTGAATCAGTGACGCTTTGGTTTGCATTTGCCTACGGTAATCAAAAACCATTGTCTTGAGAAACAGGTCACAGTGCCTTCGCCTGAGAACAGGGTGACCTGTAACCCGCAGAGACAACCACGTGACTTCCTAGTCACATGTTCATCTGTCTGTATGTTATGTATGCTAAGCTAAGCTTTGCTCTCCTATCTTTTGGGAATACTTTGTAATTTAGATCTCTACTTCCACTCATCGAGACAAGTTCTCAAAACCACTTCTTCCTCTACTGGAGAGATGTAGTTTCACAAATATATGTTAAGTTTGACAACTATGAGTATGAAGTCTTCACCTCTGTACTCAAAGAAGATACTAAGGAAACTTAGAAACTCTCTCTGCAATCGATGTCTCTCCGACAAGAATGGGAAGTAGACAATGGATACTTGCGTATAACATCGCAGGTTATAACATCCAACGGGACACCTTTCTATACATAGGCGTATCCCGTATATATATATAATATATATATATATATATATATATATATATATATATATATATATATATATATATATAGATATATATATATATATATATATATATATATATATATATATGTGTATACATACATACATACATATATATATATATATATATATATATATATATATATATATATATATACACACACATATATATATATATATATATATATATATACTATATACTCTATATATATATAATATATACATATATATATTCATACATACATACATATATATATGCATATATATATATATATATTATATAATATTATATTTATATATATATATATATATATATATAAAACGGCATACATGCTAACATTCAGACAACGAAAGACGACACAAGACGGACAAGGGTTGAAAAACACAGCATGCCATTGCAACTGAGGTAGTAAAAAAAAAGAAAAAAAAAACGCGATTGTAAAACAGAACGGACCGTGGGACTGCAAAACAAAAGAAGGCGAAAGAAGAAACGTAGGAGGGAATAGAAAAATAACCAAAAGAAATGGCCGAATTTCCAGCAAAGGGGAATTCCAGGCGAACAGACGCAGAGTCCAAAATGATATTTGCGAAGCAAGCGACCGGGGAGAGGCCGAGTATGAAACGCAGATAAGGCAAACTGGAGAGAGAGATCAGTCAGTCACACGCACAGAAAAAGAATCAGAAGAACGAGGAGGGATAACAGAGGCGAGAGAGAGAGAGAGAGAGAGAGAGAGAGAGAGAACACATGACAAAACGAAGGCACGGACGAGATTCAGAAAAAGGGAATCGAGACGAAACAAGCGAATAACCTGCAACAACGAAGGAAGAAAGAATGAAAGGAAGATGTGAGACGCAGCAAGTCTCAAATACATTCAACAAGGCGTGATGCGACCTGCAGCTTACTTGGGCCGCGTGCTAAAATCTACGGTAAAATAGCGCGTTCTTTCACCAAAGAAAATTAAAATAAATACGCTGTATTTTATTAGAAATAATTGTTCTGTACTGTTTAACATCCTATGATAAAATTCCTGTCTTTCACTCAACGCGAAACACCTTTATCAGACCTTTTTAGGCTTTCCATGTTGCTTTCTTTCTTTATTTTCCCCTCCAGCAAGAAGAAGAAGAACAACAACAAAGTAGATTGCAGGCTTACTCCCCGAGTAAGCGAAAATGAGGCAACTGACCTCTATAAACTTAGAAAAATAACCAAAGAGCTCTGAGAGAATAAATGTAAAGCGCGACCTACCGAAACAAAATCGCATCGAGATTGTTTTTTCACGAGAAAAACAATTATCAAGCGACTGATTAAATGTTGGTTTTGTGGAAGAGGAAGGTAGGAGAAATAAATATTGAATCCCTATTAAGAATAGCGTAAATACAAAGAACATGATGAATGAGATAATTAGATAAACATAAAAGGAATGTGACTGAAGGTGGAAGAAGCAATTCTAGAAATAAGATTGTAATAACAATAACGCAGAGTGGAATAAAGAAGAATAACTGCGAAGATAGACGAAACACACGAAATGGAGAGAGAGAGAGAGAGAGAGAGAGAGAGAGAGAGAGAGAGAGAGAGAGAGAGACAAAACACACGAAATAAAGAGAGAGAGAGAGAGGGAGAGAGAGAGAGAGAAAAAAAAACGAAATAACAAGAGAGAGAGAGAGAGAGAGAGAGAGAGAGAAAACGTACGAAATAACAAGAGAGAGAAAGTGAGAGAGAGAGAGTGAGAGAGAGAAAACGTACGAAATAACAAGAGAGAGAGAGTGAGAGAGAGAGAGAGTGAGAGAGAGAAAACGTACGAAATAACAAGAGAGAGAGAGTGAGAGAGAGAGAGAGTGAGAGAGAGAGAGGAAAATTAAACGAAAGGTAGCAGTAAATATTGTTCACTGGAATAACAAAAGAACTATGATATTTTTCATTCTAGAAGTAAACCGACACCTAAACACGAGAAGGGGGAATGGGATCTTAAAGGAAACGATATGATGTTTGGGTTAGCAAAAAAAAAAAAAAAAAAAAAAAAAAAAAAAAAAAAAAAAAAAAAAAAAAAAAAAAAAAAAAAAAAAAAAAAAAAAAAACCAGAAAGAGAAAGAAATCACAGAATGAGGCGAAAAATGAATAAAGCAATAGAGAATATGATGTAGAATAAAGGGAAAATATTTTTCACCTACTGCAGACTTTGTATTTCTTCATTTCCACAAAATGACACTCCATGTCCTATGGCCTAAGCAATTCAAAGATGCCAAGATTTTTGGCTGGTTTTTTTCCCCACATAATCAACTTTCTTCCTGAACTTTTTTTTTTGCTCTTTCCTCAGGAGTTATTTTCTAGTCCCAATTATTCACTTTGAGGATATTAAGACCTCGTTGCTGACCCTTTTTTTTTTTCTTTTTTACCGAAAAATATGAACTAAATCTTGTGTTATGAAAGTTGTTTATTTTGTTCGAAAAAGCTCTGCATTGCTTTTCAGCGACAACAGTAATCCTTGTTCATTTCTAAATTACATTTGCGTTTCTTCTGCAGTTTCTTTTTCCTCTTTGTTCCTTTTAATTCTAATTCCCTCCACGTGACCGAACCACCTCAAAACACAAAGGTCCGTCCTCCACCAACGCTGGTCTGTTTATCTCAGTGGCCCTTAATCTTTTTCATCCTATAACCTCACCCCCCTCCCAGGACTCTACAGAATATCATACATTTTGAAATGGTGAACCTTATGAAAAGGCCAGATTAAAAAATAGATTACAGGAAGACAATGGTTCATTGAAAATGCCACAAACAATAACCTTGAAAAATTCCACATGGCCTCTACAAAATTGCCAGAACGTTGCAAACTCGCCAATACGAATATACGAAGATAAATCATATTCTTCCGAACCCTTTGTGATACCCTGAAAGCCCAAACGACTTCCCAGGCGGTCACGACTCTATTTACATGTTTCTCAGGCTTTCAGCATTTTTCTCTCAGCTTATAATAATTTACGTAAGCATTTCATTCTAAGGAAGTATTCTAAACGTCGTCAACCGGACTGTTTAAAAGACATCTATATTGATTTCAATCTACGAAAAAAGTTCTCAAACAAATATTCTGCAAAAATCAGGGGAGGGTGCGATCCGTGATCTGAATGCACTAAGAGGTAGGGCGAGAGCCATTGCATTGGTGGAACCAGGTAGCGATTGTACGTGGGCCCGCTCTCTTTGCCCAGATCCAAAAAGGCTATAACTGACATCGTCTCAGATCAGTTGTTGATACTGGAGGGAAGTTAGCTCAAGCAGCAAGGAGTCCATGAAGAGGACCTTTCGAGGGGTACTATGATCCCTCCTCATAATTTCCATGGATGCTCAGAAGGTGAATCCGATTTGTCTCTAATATCTTCGAGAACTACGAAATGTCCGACTTAAATTCAGCGTCAGTGAATTCACGTCCAGTATCTTACCAGCAGAGCTTTAAAAAGACGAAAGTCCTTTACCTGAAGATGGAAGTTGAAACCTGGGAAGGGAATGAAACGTCACAATCTGAAGAGAAAATGGAGGAAAACGAAGCAGAAGGAAAGAGGGAGGAAAATTCAGCCCGAAATGTTATCGTTATCGCGGGGCTAATCTGGGTCGAGTTATTCTGGGACGACCCTTTCGCATCCTCCGGATAACAGGAGGCACCACTGCCTCAGAGGGAACCTTTTCGTCGCTGATTAGGGCTGCTTTCATACTGCGACGCCGAAGAATTACTGCTCGGTTTATGCAATGCGAGTAGGAAATGCCTTTAAATTGGCTGCTTTTAATATTCTGTATCTATCTATCTATCTATCTATCTATCTATCTATCTATCTATCTATATATGTATTCATATATACTTATATATGTTTATATGTATCACAAAAATCACGCAAGGAGGCGAGTGAAAACCGGGAATTTGAACAAGTACTTTCATAGTTTGTTTTACTAGTTCAAAGTCCCGGTTATCACCAGCCCTCTTACGTGGAAATTGTGATATTCTCAAGCACATATACCTCCGTGCTGCATTGGATGCATTGGATGTATACTATATATATGTATATGTATTTATGCATAATATTATATATATATAATATTAGATATATATATATAACTATATATATGTGTATATATAAATGTATATATAATGTATATATATATATATATATATATATATATATATATATATATATATATATATATATATATATATATATATATATATATAGGGTGTTTCGAAATTAGAGCCCCCTCTACAGCATAAATTAAAATTGATATGGACAAAACACAAGTAATTCAGAACAGGTTATTATTTAAGTTTCTCACTGAGTATTTAATATTTTGAGTGGTCTCCATCTGCATGTGCCACAGCCTGCATTCTTAAGGGGTATGATTTCAGCAAATCGCAAAAAAAGCTGAGACTCAAACTCCATTTCCCTGAGCACTTCGGTCACCTTTCTTCGCAGGTCGTCGAGGCCTGGTATACCATGATAGCTCACTGTGTGCGCTTCAACATGATCCTTTAAGATACTACCAATGTTTTCACACACATTAATGTCAGGGGCTAGCCTACGGGAAAATTCACTTGATGAGAAATCGATACCACTGTTTCGAAGCAGCTCCTGTGTCTGAAGAGCCTTGAAACATGGTGCCTTATCATGCAAAAATATGACTTCTTCAACAGATAACACATTTTCAGGATCTTTGAGGAAAGGAAATACTCCACCAGTAAGCACAGTTTCTCTGAAGTATTCGCCATTCCATGACTGTCCTTTGTCTTTGATGATCCACATTAACTGTTTGGCTGTGAAACAGAGAAAAATTCCCAAACATTCAGGAAATTTCACAACTTGGCGATAGCGCACGTCGACGCTAACATCATTCAACTTTGCAGCCCAAATGAATATATTTTTATGATTTGGCTACCTGACTGTGTAAATGAAGAATTCATCTGATGCAGCAACAGAAAGTCAGCTTCATCCCAATCTTTAAGAAATGAACCACAAAATCATGCACAGTCTTCTCTCTGCTGCCGAGTGATGTTGGGCTTGCTGATAACATGAAATGGCTTGATACCAGATTTTTTCAACTCACGATATACAGTACTATAACTTCTCTTCTTTTCCCTTTGTTTCTAGGTCAAGCGCCAATTTATGTAAAGACTTTTTTGGTCTACCCACTGCCTCAGCTATGATGTCTTTTGACTCCTGAGAAAGGACTTTAGGCCTTCGAAGATTCTCACTCTTTTTGCAATGACAGTCATATGGATTTTTGTTCCAGTTTCTTTTAATGTATTTAGCTATCCAGGAAAGTGAAATGAAGGATGTGCCAGCATCCCTAGCCTCTCTGAAGGTTATAGCCTGGATTCGGTCAATCCATCTGATTTCCTCTGAGTCGTTAGCCATGGCTGTATCTAATTCTGTCACTCAGTCTGAAAAAACAAGAAATGTAAAATGAAAAATAGCTTAATAGAAACTTAAGATAATGTACTTGAAGATAGGCTATAGCAGAAAACTTCATAACTTTTTATTTGCTCTGTGGAGGGAGGGCTCTAATTTCGAAACAACTGGTACATACATACATACATACATACATACATACATACATACATACATACATACATACATACATACACATTATTACATACATACAAACATACCTACATACATACATATAATATATATAATGTGTATATACGATATGTAAATGTAAATGTGATTGTACGATATGATCCTTGCATTCCAATGACTACCAAATAAGTCTAACAGCGTGACACCCGAATTAGATTTCCTGAAAAAAAGATGACTGGGGTCTATTTTCTAAGAAATCTCTAGTGCATTCATAGACCAAGAGATTTAGGTACTTGCAGGTGATTGACTATGAAGGGTAGAACCTACTAGGGGAAATGGCATGAAATTTGCACTCATGTCCATAATGACATGCAAACGAATGAAAGTTAAGCACACTCTACAACTTCCTTTTCCATGGTGGAACTGCTATCTGAGTATTATGTATATATATATATCTATATATATATATATATATATATATAATATATATATATATATAGCCTACATATATGTATATACTATATCCTTAAATCCATGGTAGAAAGGCAGGTGAAAAACTGGGGATTTGGAACAAGTAGTTTCGTAGGTTATTCTACATTTTCAAGTTCACACTGAATATGATAAAAGTTGGCCGACCTTTACACACAAAAGCAGAAAGAGGGCGCAGGGTTGCAGTTTGTTAATCTGGGTAATGTGTTCTTTAAGCAAAAGAGACAGGGAAAGAGGATTGAGGTATAATCCAGGATGGAGATTTAAATTCAATAAAAAAGGCCTCCAGCAGATTCCTTTTGACCTTTGACCCTGCAGATTAGAGAGGAATTATCCCAGTTAATAGATTGACCTGTCTTAAGCCAATGATCCACAATGCCATTATTTGTTAATCCTCTTGATATGGCATATTTGTGCTGAGAGAATCTAACCTTTAGTTCTTTTGATGTTTGCCCAATATAAATCTTATTACACTCTTTACAAGGAATACTGTATACAATATTGTTTGAATTTGGCAGCAGGTTGAAAGTAACAGAAGTTGTCAGTATAAATCAACAAGAGCCTGTGTTAAGGATACAGAGGAACAAAGACTTCATCCTCCCTTCTTCAGGGAAGCCACAAGACACAGGACATCGTCCTAGAGACTCTGAAGGGAGACACGAGCGACTGAACACTCCTGGACACGACTATTAACAACGAAGCAAATCGAAACTATCTGCCAGAGATGGGTATCACGCTCTTGTCCACATCCTTCAATGCAAGACGCGGCATAGGACGCGGCCTACAGACAGACCACCCGCTGACCTATAGAAATTCAGCAACCCAGTCATGTCATGTATAATAAGCAAAGTCCGCGTGTAGTCATGAAAGCCTTGTATATCGATTTGTAATTTAGTCCTTAAGAAGTTGCCGATGAGAGAGGAAACGGTCTGCAGACTAGAATATGTAAATGGAAAGAAATGTGGAACAGAAGTAAATATCTGACTCATATCAAGATCGAACTCAGGTCTTTCAATTGAAAGACGAGACTGCTGCCAACCAAGCCACACAAGTTATGTATATATTATATATATATATATAATATATATATATATATATATATATATATATATATATATACTCCATTTCTTCAATGGGTTGAACCTAGTTTTTGGGGACTACATGAAAAAACGAAAGATATACATCATGCATATATCTAGAACATTTTTCACTCAAAAAAAGATTTACCAAATAAAAACCCATAATGCGATTTTTTTTTTTTTTTTTTTTTGGGGGGGGGGGGGGGGGGGTGAAACGAAACGACTGACATTACAGCTTTATTTGTAAACCCAAAACTCTTACAGGAGTCTTATCATCGAGGATTCAGAGAGTCATATTATGCCTAAATACGGCTGGATTTGAGTCCATAGTTGGGTATCCCTTTAATTTTAGAAGAGAAACTGAAAACAGGAACACAGCTTAACATACCTAAAAAAAACATTCTAGAATCAACATTTCTCGTCAACATGTCACAGATTCTCTCTTGTACTGAACTTCCCGAATACAATGATTAGAAAAAATTGAACATTAGAAATGAAAGTGGTAAAATGAGAAAATAATTCAGCTTCCTCTGTGATACGATTAACCTTACTGTAATGCAATGTAATGTAGAGTTTAGGCCAAAGGCCAAGTACTGGAACTTATGAGGCCATTCAGCGCTGAAAAGGTCTGAAAGGTGTAACAGGAGGAAAACCTCAAAGCAGTCGCACTAATTGTTAGGAGAGGGTGGGAAAAAAAGATGGAAGATAATACGAATGGAGGTACAGTAAAAGGAATGAAAGGGGTTGCACTGCAAAGAGCCTTTAGTAATGCTTACAGTGCACCCAGTGAGGCGAAATGAATACGCAGTCAGTTGGCTGTGTAACACCACCTGTGTTGCAACATTGAATACTCGGGAAGTGTTTCGTAAGATGATATAATTCTTTTAGCGATAGCAACATTTTTGTCTCTCCTTTTTTGTGAAATATTCCTCTGGAGTATCTAAAAAAAATCATTCTAGAGTTCTAAAAATGTCTAGCTTCCGCTTATTCAGATTTAATTCCATTTTTTTCCCGCGTGACGCGAAAACTTTTTATTTATTTATTTATTTTTTTTTTTGCTTTCACCCTACCTCTTTTATTGCAAAAAATGGAAGCTCGTGCTCTTTGATACAAAATCGCGAAAAACATCGAGCTGTTATTAAGCTCGAGTCAAAAAAGAAGGCTATAACATAATTTTGCCTCAGTTTAATTAATGACCAGCGTGACTATGAGATTTGAGGGTTTCCGAGCGAACGACCTCCATCACTGTGACTCAGGATCTTGTCAAATGCCTCCTTCTGCTCCATTACACTTAATTAATAAGACGGGGAAGTCGTAAATCTTCCAGGTTCTGATGTAAATGTCAAAAGGCAACTGACGCCGAGCCTCTCATGTCCCGTTTCAGGGCCACGAAAAAACATCGACTAAAACGAGGCGTTTTGCTTCGGGCAAAGGTCGTTGGACGAGTGAGTAGGATCTAGCTGTTGGTTTACGTTTATTCACACCGTGGCAGCTACACTAACATTTGCTCTAATATCTGCACAGATACAACTACTGTTACTACTTATGTTATTATTACTATTATTTTATTAAAAGTAACGGCTACTTCAGCAGCGTTTTACACTTGTAGAGATACTTCTCTATTTTCCACCCTCAGCTTCCTAGGCTATAAGGATGTCTGGCAGCTCCAGACGAAAGAGAATCGTTAGTGACTTTGATGCCTATGATATCATAGTTTATCTGCAAAATTCAAATATATACACCGACTTTGACCCTGTATTTGATCATGACCTCTTTAGGCGCTCTACTAGCCTGTTTAAGTAGCACGGAAAAAGCTGCAATTCGGAAAATAGAGTAGAATCTCTACAAGTGTAACGCTGATGAAGTAGCCATTACTTTTAGTGAAGTATGCTTGTGAGTGGGTCTGCTTCCTAAGCATTATTATTATTATTATTATTATTATTATTATTATTATTATTATTATTATTATTATTATTATTATTATTCAATCACCTCCGTAGTCCCTTTCCAAGTAGAGGAGCGTGAGAAGTCGCGAATGCACCAAACAAGACTTTTTTTTATACCTGTTTGGGGCACTCGCTGGACCCATTAACGCATAGACGCAGGTTCGTAGGTTTGCAGGTTCGTGGTGGTATAGCCCATCGGGGTCTGATGTACCCTAACGTACAGGAAAGAAAGGGCGCCGTCAACACTCTTCAAATGTTGTCCTTCTGGGTCTTCTTCGCTGTCCACTCTCACAAAGGTGTCATCTACGTACCTGTAGTACTGAGGAGGGCAAGGGAATCTTACTGAAGACCCTTTCCTCTACGACGCTCACGTAGACATTAGCAAATAAGTAAAGGTGTCCTCTGTGGGTGGCGAAGGGGCCCTACTTATTGCATGTTTCGGGAAGGGCTTTCAGGGTTTCTTCGGCGATGTTCATAGTCGGCGCGTCCACACATCTATACACTCTATTCAAGAGATACTCAATCGTCTCTTCGACTGGCACGTTCATGAGGAGGTTCTGGACGTCTAGAGAGGAGATACCACCTAGTTGGGGTTTCGGAGTTTCCGTAAAAAGTCAGTAGACGACTGGAAGTGGTCAGGGACTGAGCCAGTGTTACGGCGGAGTCCCCATGAGCAAGGAGGCGAAAGAAAAATGCTTATATATCTGGGCGAGTATTAGACTCTGACGCACGCAAGGAGGTACTATAGTAGATGTAAACTTTCGAGAGAGACTGAGAGTTCCCAGCCCTGTGACTGGCTTATCAACAGCCAATCAGGAGCGTCGTAAGGGACTGTCCTAGACATCAAATGCACGGTTGATGTGAATCTACTTAGTACATGTATAGCTTTGGATACATCTCGATTCCTGCATCTGTAATGCGGAAGTGGTCGCCTTTGAAAGAGTGGGTGGAAGACAGTGGGTGATTCTTCCACATCCTCGAAAGTTTTGCGGGGAAGTCTCTAATACGGCCGAGTGCCCAAAAGATAGTGCCACTTGAAAAGCGTGGACAGAGGGCATCAGTGGTCCCCCGTCGAGCTTCGTGTGCCACACCACATGGGTATGCGGCAAACAAATATTCTGCTTGCAGAGGGGCAACATTCACGGTTGCCAATGGATGCGTGAAACTTGCAAAAGACGCACTGGGTCTCTGTTAACCGGAACAGTTTTGCGGCCTTTCATACGGGCTTGCAAATGTATCTTTTTACTCTGTCATTTCATCAATGTTTGTAAAAGTTTTGTACATTACTGCATCATATCGTAAGATTTTGTAAATGGGTTGTGTGTTGTGTTTTATCATTTCTTTTAGAATAAGAACTTAAAAAATTTGTGTATTTTTGTAGCGCGTTTAAAATTTCGTAAAAATGTTTCATAGTAATTTTTCAATTATACCTCCCTATCCTCGCAATAAACACGTAATTAAACAAAGCTGAATATCCCGAGAGTTCCTCTTCTGGAAGCACATTATTGTTTGCATAACCTTACTGTACCTTCCGAGACAAAGTCTATCATTCTCCGACGCCAGTTCGTCCGTCTGCCTAATATCATCAACGGATCTTTCCTGCAAAAATATCCTGATAAAAAAATTACAGTTTTTAACCAGTTGCAGAAATGAATTGGCGGCTACTGCGATTATACGAATATCTAACAATTCTGATGACAGACCTTCCATGCCAACACTTACCAAATGGGTAGTAAAAAAAAAGTTACAACCGGCTAACGAATCGATGGAAACTTGAAGGATAATCCCAAGGCTAATTTGCATATCGAAATGATATATAATGTCCTCGAGCCGTGCAAAGTTCCTCAACGAGGAGAGTGTCAGGAGATCATTGCAAATTTGTCTCTCTTGTCAACAGCCGTTATGAAGAAAAATTACTCGAAGGTTATGACGCCCTGAAAATGTCTGTTCAGAATCATGAGACTTCTGTGAAGAATTATCGTCCTCAGTTTCCTTTAATGATATCACTTAGTTTTCCAAGAATGTCACATCACACTCCTTAAGCTGTATTTGACTAAAAAGCTCTTGAAAACAAACTGCAATTACCGAGTATTTAAGATATAGCACTTATTGCTATTCTCCCCATCAATGTTTCGTAAAACACAAGACTTACCACGAAAGTAACCTTAGAAAACAAATCTAAATGATTAACCATCAGAGATTGTAGTGTCTTAAAAAATGACAGGCAACTCATTGGAAAATATTTAATGGAAACTCTCTCTCGTCATGAATCATATCTGAGGACGGAAATGTGTGCGCTACTAAAGACGATGTACGCGGCCGTTTCTGCAATAGGACATTATACTGCATAATATTCTCACTCACTGGGAATATTATTTCACTATTTTTTCTTACACTGTTTTAAGATGCTTAACGTTCAGTCGTTCTCTTAGGGGAAATGAAATATAACCATGCGCGTTGTTCATTAGATTGGGTAAGTGAGCTGTATTTCAGAGAGAGAGAGAGAGAGAGAGAGAGAGAGAGAGGAGAGAGAGAGAGAGAATGTGGAAAGCGCTAATGGGTAGCAAGCGAATCATTTCAGACTTATATTGAAAATACCTCGTAATTGGCCGCACGATTTCTATCGAGAGAAAGTTTCTCAACGGGACATTTGCCTGTTTGGTTAACTAACGAATAAGATCTCACCGATATTTTGGAATTTCGTTCCATTAATTAACCGAATGAGTCGACTATTGTCGCGAAGAGATAAGTCCTCATTAATATTGCATCGGTATGTTTCTTTTGACTTTCGATGACGAGCTGGTGAAACCCAGACACACTGAATTATCGTCCGGTCAATCATTGATTCGCTTGCGTAAGCCACATTTAGTCTTGATGTAATTTATGTAACAATACTTCATTACGCTGGGGTGCGGGGGGATGGGGGGTCTCGCCCCTCCCCTGCTTCCCCCATTGACAAGGAAAGTGGTTCGAAGTGAAGGCATCACTAATTATTTATTATTTTATATGGAAAATCACTTATGTCTCTGCCAATTTGCTTTTCAATTGATCTCATCGCATATTCCTTTAATTATTTTGGCTTACTTTGGGAGTAAGCATACAAACTACTTTGTTGTTGTTGTTGGGGGGGGGGGGGGGGAGTGGCGAGGGGGGGTGTTGGAGGGGGCGGTGTAGAAAGCCCTATGTCAAAGCCTAAAAGAATTCAGAAAAATGTGTTTTGCGTTGAGTTAAAGATACAGGAATTTTAGGATAGGATATTTATGATTTATTCATTACAATGAAAATGTAACCAATAAATAATGTGCATGTCAAACAGAACAGAAAAGTTATTTCGAATAAAATATAGCATATTCACTTTAATTTCCGTTGGTGAAACAAGGCTCTATTTGACTGTAGATTTCAGCACGTTTTAATTTACGTTAAGCTAGGAATACAATGTTTACGCGTCCCAAATAAGCTGAAGGTCGGATCATGCATTGCTAATCATATCGTTCTTATTGCCTATTTACGTCTCACCTGGACACACCTACAAGTTGCTTGTTTAGTGAACCAGCACGCGTCTCCAAAAGTGATTTATATAAATTCATACAAATTCGCAGAGCTGCGTGATCATCGAGAAAGGAATATATACAGGAATATCGGTGACTTATGAAATGCATTAATATTATTTGTCTCTCACACAAAATTCCCCATTTAATTTTTATATTTAAATATAAAAATGCACATGTTTTTTCAGTAGAGACAACGCGCATTTCTTGCCCTTGTTTAGAATAACAAGAGAAATTTAATTTCTTGATTAAAAATGAATCTAACTTATGTCATGTCAACGTTAAATCTGATTTATAAATGTCATGTCAACGCTAAATCTGATTTATAAATGTCGTCATGTCAAAGCTCAATCTTATCTAAATAAATGTTATAATGTCAAATCTAAATCTTGTTTTATAAAAGTCATGCCAAAGCTAAATATGATTTATAAGTGTCGTCATATTACAGCTAAATATGATTTATTTAAATGTCAATGTCAAATCTAAATCTTGTCTTATAAAAGTCATGTCAAAGCTAAATATGATTTATAGGTGTCGTCATGTTAAACCTAAATCTGATTTGTCATGTCAAGGCTAAATTTGATTTATATAAATATTGTCATGTCAAAGCTAAATCTGACTTACATAAATGCTGTCATGTCAAAGCTAAATCTATTTATAAATGTCACGTTAAAGCTTAATCGATTTCTAAATGTCATGTCAAAACTAAATCTAATTTACATAAAATGTCGTCGTGCCAACGCTAAATCTGATTTATATAAATGTTGTCATGTCATAGACAAATCTAATATGTAGAATTTGCCACGCCAGAGATAAATCACTTGATAATTCATAACGAGAGGTAAAAGCGTTTGCATGGAGTGCTTATGTATCATCAGTCAGACTTAGTTTAGTTTTGTGTGTCCCCCTCTTTGAGACTGCGAAATCCGTATAGTGTTGATGGATACAGCACATTGGCTGATTATCTGGAAAGAGAAAAGACATATTGCTGTCTGAAGCCAGAATTTCTTGGACTTCATAGCCAAGTTCCTTGGGCTGCATTTACGCCAAGCGAATCGAATCGATTCAATCCATGAAGAAGCAACAAGAATCGTGTTGATTCTTCGTGAATTGAATTGGATGCGATTCACTTGGTGTAAGAGCAGCCTTAGTGACTCTGTTTCTAGCACGCTTTGGAGGGATGGACAATTTTCCAGTAAAACAACGTCTGCTGCTTTTCATATTTTATTTAGGAAAACCATCAGTTTTCTGCAGTTGGGTAAATTTGTACAATCAAAATTATTCAGATCTGCATGTCACCTCGCCTCCTTTCCTGCACAGTAGGAGAATGGAATCCATTTGCAAATGAAATCAACAACCCGTGATCCTACCTCCAGCTTACTCAGGCGCGTGATAAATTCTACGGTGAAATAGCGCGTTGATTCACCAACGGAAATTAAAATAAATATGCTATATTTTATTAGAAATATATGTTCTGTACTGCGTAACATGCACAATACTTATTTTTTACATCTTTACTGTAATAAATAAATCATAAATATTCTATCCTAAAATTCCTGTATCCTTAACTCAACGCGAAACACCGTTTTCAGGCCTTTTCAAGCTCTTCCATAGGGCTTTCCTACCCCAACAAGAACCACAACAACAACAACAACAAAGTTGTTTGCAAGAACCCCAACAACAACAACAAAGTAGTTTGCAAGGCCTACTCCCGAGTAAGGGAAAATACCTTAGGTAAGAGCTAAAACCATGAGTTTAAACTCTTTTCGTTCACATTTGATCTGTGAGATAACAAGAAAGAATAGAATATTTTTTTAGTTGTTAAAAGTCATATACAGTGAAATTTTTCTTATCTGAATATGCTATACAATATATATATACATATATATATACATATATATATATATATATATATATATATATATATATATATATAATATATATGTATATATCATTACATACTAGCCAGCGGACCCTGGTGGCGAGCAGCCATAAGAAGGCATTGTTTGAACCGTAATATAATCGTTATTTCTATCTCGTTCTTTATTCTTCCTCGTTGGGTATTTATCACTCCTGAACATTTTCGTTACTTGGCATCCTATATTTTCTCTCCTCCGGTAGCTACACTTAAAATGGGAAACTGAAATCCTTTATGTCAACTCGGTATATCCAGTCTACCTCCAACAATCAACTTTAGACTTTCATGGGGTCAGGGGTACATACATACATACATACATATATATATATATATATATATATATATATATATATATATATATATATATATATATATATATACACCTGTGTGTGTATGTGTGAGTAGCTTGTACACACAAGGTACATATATAAATGTATATGTATGCACACACCTATAGTTTTTCTTATTGGCTTTTTTGATGTACAGTTGTTGTTGTTGTTGAAATAATCATTAACTGAGCAAATGTTGCTACTAAGTTTTAGTGAAAGACAACAATGCTCTATTATTCATATCATGGGGGGGGGGGAGTGACTAGTTCCCCCCCCCAATCAACTCTTAACTTCTAACTTCTCCAGCTGGAAATGCAAAGGAAAATGGGCAAGTCCTGCCTTCGCTGCAACTGTGCAAGAACCATTCAGTACTGATTTCATGACTATTGAATTAGATGGTTAATAATGTGACTCGTATTGCTCTCCTTTCACATTTCGTCGCAAAACGGCTTCTCTAAATGGAAGTGTTTCGGTAAACTTCCCAGGGAAGCCCATTTCTTCTCAATCAAATAAGATTTCGGTCTTTAGAAAATGAGGAGGTTACAAGGGGTTACAAAGATTAGGATGCCTCAAAGACTTATTAATCCATCCGAGAAGACATCATGTGCTCACTTATCTCTTGGAGCAGGTTTTACTGTTTATTCACATTGTCCTAATAATTTTGTCTAGTTTGTCTTCTAAACTCGTACACACTGTTGCTGTTAAGACTTCTGGTGGCAGTTTATTCCACGTGTCACATATCTTGTATGTGCAGAAGTTCCCGCAATGGGATGTGTTGTATCTTTTCAGTTCTAGTTTCCGTCCGTTATTTCTTGTCTGGTCATCGAAGACCTCGAAGTAGTGCAGCGCTTCAAACAGGAAAGAAGAATGGGGATGATGAAGTCAGCCAACCTCAACTGTGAAGTCAGCCAACTCAATGGTGAAAAGTCAGCCAATCTCAACTGCTCACTGTGAAGTCAGCCAACCTCAATGGTGAAATCCGCCAGCCTCAATGGTGAAGTCAGCCAACCTCAATGGTGAAATCCGCCAGCCTCAAAGGTGAAGTCAGCCAACCTCAATGGTGAAATCCGTCAGCCTCAATGGTGAAGTCAGCCAACCTCAATGGTGAAATCTGCCAGCCTCAATGGTGAAGTCAGCTAACCTCAACTGAAATGATATGGTATGGACCTACAATTAAAACAATGAGCCAACATATCGATTTTTAGTGATATGATAGGGTCCATAATCATGGTACATAGGATGTTTCCCCTGCGACATTCATATATATATTGTTACGTTTATAGATCGCCTCATCTCCAGTATTAATAAAATGAATTTAGCTAGAAACGGCAGCCATCTTACTCCTAACATCAGCTGACTTTAGGAGGGAAACTCAGCATAGCATTTTCGGCGCCAGTCGAGTAGCGAACATAAAACCTCGTTAAGCATTAGGGACATATCACAAGAGGAGTGTGTAGCTAGTTAGGTACTTCTTAAGCCTATTCGTAAGATCCCTTTTACTGATTCTTTCACTGGCCGTATGTCTGTTTCCAGAATGACCTGCCAACGTGGGGGAAAAGCTACCCCATACCCCAATCAGTCGCACCTGACCTCGGTCTCAGTCCAGCTCAGTCTCTTGGAACGGACAGACATCCGACCCTGCCTTCCCATAGGCCTAAACAAAGGCGCTGACTGGTGCTCCCTAAACTCGGACAAAGCCGACACCATCCTCTCGAAATTACTCTCCATTGCACCCAGGTACGTCCGAGTTACATTCATATCGCCAGTTTCTTTTACTCCAAGTCAAATAAACTTTCCCACATTTCCCAATTCAAATTCCTACTTCTCAAACAAACCTCCCTTTGTTCATCCTACCTAGCGATCGCATGCTGCCCTCGGGACTCGTCCCAAATAAACAAAACTCTTCATTGAGCCATTCTTTGTAAGCACCAGAGTCCTCTCCCATTGTATGTGTGATTAAGGATAAATTCCCTCCAAGTGCATTAGACATAAATATTGTGTGAGAAGTCTCTGTTTTTATGTTGTGTGTAATTTGGGAATTCATTTCCAGGTTGCCCCTGCTGATTCCGTGCTCCCTGTCTCCTTGCAAGCGCTTTTATTATCTGAGAACAGAAATTTGGAAACCAGCTTTGCATTTGATGTTGAATTCGGCCATTTTTTCATATTGGGAATGATAAGAGTAATCCAGACATAGCTGAAGTTTTCCTGGCGACCTTCCAAGCATAAAACAATCTCAAAACTCCAGGTAAGACTTAAGTGCTCCAATTTTTCTCTTTCCCCTTACGTTTTTGACTGCTGTGCCTCTAAAACGTAATATATGTATGTATATATATATATATATATATATATATATATATATATATATATATATACATATATATATATATATATATATATATATATATATATATATATATATATATAAAAGGAACAATCTTGTTTTGGAAACCCAGATTAAATTTGTGCGTCTTCTATATAGTAACCAGGTTTACATTGCAGTCACTTGCTTAATCAATGTTAGTTTGATTTGTGATTTTACTGTTACCTGCTATTAGATTAGACTCATGTTTTATCCAGCAGCAGGCAACAGTAAAAGCTGAAGTAATATTAACAGGTTAATTAGGCAAGTGGCTGCAATGCAAACCTGGTCACTACATGGGAGATGAACAAACTTAATCTGGATTTTCAAAATAAAGGATTGTGGTTTATCTTTTTTTATTTTGGAATAGGTAGATTATACGATTATACAGCGAATGAATTCAATGTGAGCTGCAACGGATTTTCAGAACAACAGTGATTATGAATTAAGTCTCCCATCTTGCGCCCTTAACTGTTTTGTTTATCAAGCGAATAAATTGATGTCCTAGACGGAATACTGTCCACATACAACAATCGGCCTGGTCTTTTTGGATTTTCCACCGTCTACGGTCGCTGAGGAAACGGATGTCTGACGCTTTGTCATGTGGGATCAAGGAATAAAGGATAAAAGGAGTCCCGCTAAGTCCTGCCAGTAGCATCTGTCCTTCATCTGAGGCTGAGGAACTTTTAATGATGAATAGTTCCACCCGCGGGATGCGGTTTGCCTTGTCATTTTTATGTCAGGGTATAATGGTGGCCATTCTGTGCGACTTGTTGCAGAACAATGATCACAAGTCTCTCTCTCTCTTTCTCTCTCCCTTTTTCCACACCCACTGATGAGAATCCCAGCAACCGACTAACAACCAAGAACACTTTTCAATGCAACAAAGGTCACAGCAGGGTCATTGGATTTTTCTTTTAAATGTTATTTCTCACCCTGGAATCGAACCAGGGTAGCATATTCCCAAACTGTGAACTAGGATCGGACCTTCCCTGAAAAACGGGACACTATATCTCAAAAATTAACCATAGGATCTTCTTGAAAATAATCTCATTATGTTTCCCACATCAAAGTTACCTATGACTTTCCTCATTGAATCCAACCTAACCTAACCCAGCCTAACCTAACCTAACCTAACCATAGAATCATCTTGAAAATAATCTCATTATGTTTCCTACACCCAAATTACCTATGAAACTCCTCTTTGAAACTAACCTAACCTAACCCAGTCTAACCTAACCTAAACTAGGGGCATGGCAAAAAAAAAAAAAAAAAAAAAAAAACAGGGGCTGGTGCAATACTAGTGTACATCTCAGGTTGAACCTAGGCTACTGGTTTCGCATATAAAATAAAGATGCAAATAAACTAGGATTTCTCAAATTTTGTGTTCCTCCAATTCGTAGTCTTGTCAAATGGTCTAAAGAGAAAGATAAAATCAGATTTACGTAAGGAGACGGAAAGAGAATAAAGCTAATGGGCAGTGTTAATTCGTCTAGTTCTTGGATGGGTGATCACTGATGGGAGGTAGGCGAATGATGATAGGTAATATTGGTGGTCGCCGGTGAAATAGATAGTATATTATACAAACATATTCACATAAATATATAAATAAATATACAAAAAGGTTCATAAAGTGCACTTGTGCACTTTCCACCTCTCGTCGTCGGCATTCTATAGTTCCAGTTGCATCGTTGCCAAATCCCAGTGGCTGGAAAGCGCCATCTGTTGCAGGGACGAACACTCCCCTGACTGCGTCTGTTGACGATGTATTACTTCTCTTCCGTTTTCTTTGCTCTCCTTATTTCTCTTCTCTGTTGCGAAGGAACGACCTTCTCTCCTTGATGAGAGCGTATATAGATCCAGTGAGATTCATGAATAAAGAGAAAGAGAGGAAATAAAATAGTTTAGTCCCTTTATAGTGGTTCGCTTCAATGGTTGTTTAGCAAACGAGAAACAATACTCTATTTCTCTGTTCTGTCAGTACTTAAATGCCCCGGAATCGTTTTTTAACAGAGACTTTTCTTTCCTTGAAACAATGATTAAATGTAAGAGGAAAAGATGGAACGAGAAAATATAGCCTAGTTAGGGATTAAATGTTTCCACATCCCCGATGCTCATCTCATAACTGACTTGCAACGCTACTTTTTGTGACCATAACGAGTGCGGAAAGAGTGATGAAGATGAAATGTGACAAGTTTCCTAGTCTCTCTCTCTCTCTCTCTCTCTCTCTCTCGGTCTAAAAGGTTGGACCCTGGTGTTGGGTAATTGTGGGAATTTCTTTACATACAAAATATGTGACACATGGAATAAACTGCCACCAGAAGTTACTAACAGCAACAGTGAGTAACAATAGTGTGGAAGAATTTAAAAGAAAACTAAACAAAATCAGTAGGACACTGTAGTAAAACTTGTTCCCAGAGATAAGTCAGCACACGATGCCTCCTCTTAGGATGGAGTAACAAGTCTTTGAGACATCCTAATCCTTGTAACTCATTGTAACTAAGGACCACGTCTGCAAGATGAACCGAGATGAAAACGAGACAAAAACACTCAAACAGACGAGCTGCATTCGTCTCCATCTTGCAAGAAGAGTCACATTTCGCCACGAACTGAAGAACCTGGGAGACTAAACATCTTTTTGCGGATGCTTCCTTTCTCTTTGTAGCGCGAATCTTGCAAAGCAGTCGCACAAGAGATCCAGCCCAAAGTTGCAGATTGCAGCAATTAGTAAAGAACAAAGCTGTGTAATTTACGCTTTTCAAAAGAGCAACTACTCCCTACTGCGACCATCTCTTGACGTAAAAGGCATTTCTGCCGACTCTGCTTCCTGGTAAATCATTTCCAGTTCCGAAGGGCATTGTGGGAAATCTCGTCGTGCGGTTTGCAATGGGATTTTCAGAAGTGGATGAAAGGCCGGTAATTATCACGAAGAAAGCCCTCTTCCTTTTATGAGAGAGAGAGAGAGAGAGAGAGAGAGAGAGAGAGAGAGAGAGAGAGAGAGAGAGAGAGAATTTCAAATAAGAATCTATTCAACTATCACTATCTTTTTAAAAAAAGAGCAATTTCATCCGTTTAAATATTCCTTACTTTTAGTTCTCTGTAAAAGAAACCTATTGTGGCGGGTTTGTCTGTCTGTCTGTCTGTCCATCTGTCCGCACTTTCCTCTGTCTGCCCTCAGAGCTATAAAACCTATGGTCAAATAGCGCGTTCTTTCACCAACGAAAACTAAAATAAATACGCTGTTTTATTAGAAATAATATTCTGTACTGTATAACACGCCCATTATTCATTTCTTTACATTTTCATTCTAATAAATAAGGAATAAATAGCTTGTCCTCAAGTTCCTGTACCTTTTACTCAATGCAAAACACCTTTTTCAGACCTTTTTAGGCTCTTCCATAGACCTTTCCTACAGCGCCCCCCAAAGAACAACAAAGTAGTGTGTTGCCTCACTCCCAGAGTACTCGAAAATAAATCCATAAAGTAATTATATTAACATAGATTATCTTGCCTGAGAAGTTATTTTTCTTCTGTTGGCTTTTTAATTATTTTTCATTCCATTGGTACTCATTGTCATCGTCATCAAATACTACATTCAAACGGCAGGCTACTGGATAATTTGCTCTCAAACATCAGCTGAGCTTCATTATCAAAAAGATGTATTCTCTCTCTCTCTCTCTCTCTCTCTCTCTCTCTCTCTCTCTCTCTAACAACACCCACTGGTACACTTTCCTTCCCTTATTCGGGCAGACTGCAATTGCCTGGCTATTCTCGGTAACTCATCCTGTTCCAGACACGAAAGGAGAGACTTCATCGTCATCTTTATAAGGTTCAAGAACCTAATGAGATCATCAGGTGTCATGGACAAAGCATTCTGAAATTAATTTCTTATCTCCGGTGTTTAAATTTCCCAACGGCTTTGGAAGTCGAATA
>NC_061109.1:2989275-3026472 GCF_015104395.2 Macrobrachium nipponense
AGAGAGATCAGGGGAATGATGACTCGACGTGCGTCTGTGACGTCACAGCCTTTCGGGAGTGTCAGACCTGTTCATCCAGATCTTTGTCTAGATCTTGGATTATACAGCGAAGGACTTCATTGTGAGCAACGACGGACTTTCAGAACAACAGTGATTATGAAGTAAGTCTCCCACCTCGCGCCCTTTACTGCCTTGTTCATCAAGCGAATAAACTGATGTCCTCGACGGAAGGCTGTCCACATACAACAATCGGCTTCGTCTTTTTGGATTTTCCTCCGTCTACGGTCGTGGAGGAAGGAAACGGATGTCTGACGGTTTGTCATGTGGGATCAAGGGATAAAGGATAAAAGGAGTCACATCAAGTCCTGCCAACAGCATCCGTCTTTCATCTGGGGATGGGGAACATCAGATGATGAATAGTTCCACCTACGGGATGCGGTTTGCCTTGTCATTTTTATGTCAGGGTATAATGGTGGCAATTCTGTGCGACTTGTTGCAGAACAATGATCACACGTCTCTCTCTCTCTCTCTCTCTCCCTTTTTCCACACCCACTGATGAGAATCCCAGCAACCGACTAGCAACCAAGAACACTTTTCAATGCAACAAATGTCACAGTAGGGACATTGGATCTATTTTTTTGAACTGTTATTTCCTCGCCCTGGAATCGAACCCGGGAAGCATATTCCCGAACTGTGACCAAGGACCGGACCTCCCCTGAAAAATGGGACGACATACCTTGAAAACTTACCATAGAATCTTCATGAAAATAATTTCATTATGTTTTCCACAATCAAATTACTTATCAATATTCTCTTTGAACCCAGCCTATCCTAACCTAACTTAACCATAGAATCTTCTTGAAAATAATCTCATTATGTTTCCAACACACAAATTACCTATGAAACTCCTCTTTGAAACTAACCTAACCTAACCCAGTGTAACCTAACCTAAACTAGGGGCATGGCAAAAAAAAAAAAACCTGAGCTGGTGCAATACTAGTTTACATCTCAGGTTGAACTTAGGCCACCGGTTTCACATAGAAAATAAAGATGCAAATAAACTAAGATTTCTCAAATTTTGTGTTCCTCCAATTCGTAGTCTTGTCAAGACTACGAGAAAGACAAAATCAGATTTACGTAGGGAGATGGAGAGAGAGACTAAAGCTAATGGGAGTATTAGTTAGTCTAGTTCTTGGATGGGTGATCACTGCTGGGAGGTAGGCAATGATGATCTGCAACCTTGGTGGTCGCCGGTGAAATAGGTAGTATATCATACAACCATATTTACATAAATATATAAATGAATATACAAAAAGGTATATAAAGTGCGCTTGTGCACTTTCCAACTCTCGTCGTCAGCATTTTATAGTTCCAATTGCATCGTTGCCAAATCCCAGTGGCTGGAAAGCGCCATCTGTTGCAGGAGGAGATCTATGCCCTGACTGCGTCTGTTGACGATGTATTACTTCTCTTCCTTTCTCTTTGCTTTTCTTATTTCTCTTCTCTGTTACTAAGGAACGACCTTCTCTCCTTGATGAGAGCGTATATAGATCCAGTGGGATTCATGAATAAAGAGAAAGAGAGGAAATAAAAGAGTTTAGTCCCTTTTTAACAGAACTCTTTATAGTGGTTCGCTTCAATAGTTGTTTAGCAAACGAGAAACAATACTCTATTCCTCTGTTCTGTCAGTACTTAAATGTCACGGAATCGTTTTTTAACAAAGAGTTTTCTTTCCATGAAACAATGATTAAATGTAAGAGGTAGGATGGAAAGAGAAAATACAGCCTAGTTAGGGATCAAATGTTGCCACATCACCGACGTTCATCTCACAATTTTTTTTTACCATAACAAGCGCGGAAAGAGTGATGAAGATGAAATGTGACAAGTTTCCTACTCTCTCTCTCTCTCTCTCTCTCTCTCCTCTCTCTCTCTCTCTCTCTCTCTCTCTCTCTCGATCTAAAAGGTTGGAGACATGTTGGTAATTGTGGGAACTTCTTTACACACAAGATATGTGACACATGGAATAAACTGCCACCAGAAGTTGCTAACAGCAACAGTGAGCAACAGTGTGGAAGAATTCAAAAGAAAACTAAACAAAATCATTAGGAAACTGTGAATGAAGAGTAAAACTTGTTCCCATAGATAAGTGGGTACACGATGTCTCCTCTTAGGATGGAGTAACAAGTCTTTGAGACATCCTAATCCTTGTAACTCCTTGTAACTAGGGACCACGCCTAAAAGCCGAACCGAGATGAAAACGAGACAAAAAACACTCAAACAGACGAGCTGCATTCGTCTCCATCTTGCAAGAAGAGTCACATTTCGCCACGAACTGAAAAACCCGGGAGACTAAACATCTTTTTGCGGATGCTTCTTTCTCTTTGTTGCGCGAATCTTGCAAAGCAGTCGCACAAGATATCCAGCCCAAAGTAGCGGATTGCAGCAATTAGTAAAGAACAAAGCTGTGTAATTTACGCTTTTCAAAAGAGCAGCTACTCCCGGATCGCACTGCGACCATCTCTTGACGTAAAAGGCATTTCTGCCGACTCTGCTTCCTGGTGAATCATTTCCAGTTCCGAAGGGCATTGTGGGAAATCTCGTCGTGCTGGTTTGCAATAGGATTTTCAGAAGTGGATGAAAGGCCCGTAATTATCATGAAGAAAGTCCTCTTCCTTTTATGAGAGAGAGAGAGAGAGAGAGAGAGAGAGAGAGAATTTCAAATATGAATGTATTCAACTATCACTGGTGCTTTAAAAAGAGCGGATTCGTCCGTTTAAATATTCCTTAGTTTAAGTTTTCTGTAAAAGAAACCTACTGTGCCGGGTTTGTCTGTCTGTTTGTCCGTATTTCCTCTGTCTGCCCTCAGCTATAAAACCTACGGTCAAATAGCGCGTTCTTTCACCAACGAAAACTAAAATAAATACGCTGTTTTATTAGAAATAACAAATCTGTACTGTATAACACGCCCATTATTCATTTCTTTACATTTTCATTCTAATAAATAAGTAATAAATTGCTTGTCCTCAAATTCCTGTACCTTTAACTCAATGCAAAACACCTTTTTCAGACCTTTTTAGGCTCTTCCATAGACCTTTCCTACAGCCCCCCCCAAAGAACAACAAAGTAGTGTGTTGGCTCACTCCCAGAGTACTCGAAAATTAATCCATAAAGTAATTATATTAACATAGATTATCTTACCTGAGAAGTTATTTTTCTTCTGTTGGCTTTTTACTTATTTTTCATTCCATTGGTACCCATTGTCATCATCATCAAATACTATATTCAGACGGCAGGCTACTGGATAATTTGCTCTCAAACATCAGCAGAGCTTCATTATCAAAAATTTGTATTCTCTCTCTCTCTCTCTTTCTCTCTCTCTCTCTCTCTCTCTCTCTAACAACACCCACTGGTACACTTTCCTTCCCTTATTCGGGCAGACTGCAATTGCCTGGCTATTCTCGGTAACTCATCCTGTTCCAGACACGAGAGGAGAGACTTCATCGTCATCTTTATAAGGTTCAAGAACCTAATGAGATCATCAAGTCTCATGGACAAAGCATTCTGAAATTAATTTCTTATCTCCGGTGTTTAAATTTCCCCCCGGCTTTGGAAGTCGAATATAACGCTGGCATTAATTATCCCGGGTGCCTTCTTCTTCTTCCCCCCCTCCCCCCTTCTTCCCACATTCAATTAGGAAATCAATGCAAGACCTCCCACGAGCAGAATAGGTTAGTTGCTTCAGGTTAATTAACAGCACAACTGAAAGCACATGGATTACGTTTTCTGTTGTTAAAACGTTGCGTCATATTGAGGGACTATATTTTGCAGGTTTAATTTAGCTGATCATGGCTAATCATACTATTATATGCCTAAGCATGTGCAATCATCAAATATAACATACACATATATACATATATATCTATATATAAAACTGGTAGATACGAAGATATATTATTACTCAGTTGTGTTCTACACTGGAAAATGAAATCTGTAGAGGTCAGAATATGCCATACAGTTTCGTCCTCCACTGGACCTCTTCTCGGTGGACGAAACTCTGTTGGGTATATTCTAACCATTTACAGATTTCATTATATATAAACATATATATTACTTATATACATACTCTAATATGAAGCAAGATGCCCCTTCATATCGGACAGGAAAATTACTCCCAAAGGGAATTACTATACATGATGAGTGCATCTACCTCAGCCTGGCGTCGAACCTGTCTTCCTGGTTTGATCACAGATCACGGGAGTTATCGCACACCAAGCTATCAGTGAGACATATGAATGACTCTGCTTTACATGCTATGAGATACTAGCAAAGATTCTGACTAATATATTCGAGACAAAAGAGCCCCTTTCATTGAATACGATACCTTCGAAAATTCAAGAGAGGACCAGCGTAACTGGAGTTTCACTGAAGAATTCCCGTCAAGCCAGAAAACCGAAATGCTAAAAAAATTCGTTCTTTATCTTCCTTCTTTGAAGACTTACCATATTGTGAAATGGTACAATGAAAGCCACTTTCCTCTCGCGTGGAAGACGTATCAAGGAAAAGACACTTGAAGAATTCTGCTAAACGGAAATGGTATTATTAAGAGAGATTCAAAGAACACCGGAAGCCCTGGCGGCCAGTGAGCGGATTTACTATGGCGCTGCCAAGTGGCAAGGGCCCCGAGGTTGCAAATTGATATCCTCTGAAAGAGCCACACAACTAATCAGCGGAATGCTTTCGTTGTTTCGTTGGAGATAAGATACAAAGGAGGAATATTATCCTTAGGAAGTCAAATGCGATTAAGTAAGAATTGTTCACTCGGTAATGAATAAAAAAAACACACGCATATATATATATATATATATATATATATATATATATATATATATATATATATATATATGTATATATATATAAATATATATATATATATATATATATATATATATATATATATATATATATATATGTATATAGTATATATATATATATATATATATATATAATATATATATATATATATATATCATATACTATATATATATATATATATATATATATATATATATATATATATATATATATATATATATATATATATAGATACATATATATATATATCATATATATATAGTATATATATATATATATATATATATATATATATATATATATATAATATATATATATAGTATATATATATATAATATATATATATATATATATATATATATATATATACTATATATAATGTATATGTATATATATATATATATATATATATATATATATATATATATATATATACATATATATATATATATATATATATATATATATATATATATATATATATATATATATATATACATTTGTATATATATATATATATGTGTGTGTGTATAATTTGAAAAATTATGACAAATTTCCATAAGAACAGTTCGAAAAAAAACTTATCTTCTTGATGCGTTTCTTGATAAAAAAAAACTTGAATTACTACTGACATTATCAGCTGTAGCGAATAATACATTTCCTATCATTTATGAATTTCTGAAGCGTCTGGTTTGGGTATCGGAGAAAGTACAGCTCCTTCTTGAATGGAAATGAACGAAATATAGAATTGAGGCCAAAGGCCGAGCACCGTGACGTACTATGAGGTCATTCAGCGCTTAAACGGAAATGGTTTGAAAGATGTAACAGGAGGAGGACCTCATAGCAGTTGCGCCTTGAACCAATTGCAAGGAAAGGGTGGAACGTAAGATTAGAAGAAAGAGAATATGAAAGGAGGTACAGTAAAAGGAACGAAAGGAGTTGCAGCTAGGAGTCGAAGGCAACGCTGCACTTCCAGGACAGTCTTCCCTTCCTCTTTAAGCCTAAAGAGCTGATAAATCACGCCCCTCAAAAAAATTATATATATATATATAGTATATATAAATATATATATATATATATATATTATATATATATATATATATATATATATATATATATATATAAATATAAATTACCAGAAACAGACCTAACTAATCCTAAGGGTAACAAGGAAGAAGAGATAAGAAATCAACATATTTAGAGGATAAAAATAGGGTATGGAGAATAAATGATGAAAATGTAATACAATTGCTTAATAAAAAAACACCAGCTGCAGGGAAAAAGATAATTTTGTAAAAAGATTAGGAAAACCATTTCTTTTATCAAAAGTTATTAATAAAATATTCACGCGAGTGAATATTTTATCTTTCCAACAGGAAAAACCTTAGGACATTCTAACTGAAAAAATCCTTGTCTGTCTTGACACCTTGAGATTCTCTGAAATTAGACTGTCAATTATTGAAGACCCTCTTCCCTTCATTCTCTCTCTCTCTCTCTCTCTCTCTCTCTCTCTCTTGGATATTAGAATAAGTCTAGTTTTGTTTTGCCTGTCATCTAATATTTCACTCCTATTGAAAGGTTAGTTTTCTCTATTTGCAAAAAGCAAATATGCCAACGCATCCCTCACACCTGAACTACACTGACCTATGCACGGGAACCTTCCCTTGACGTAGAGCAGCAGGTGGGTGGGTTACCTTCCTCAGTCTTTGTTGAAATGTATTTCATAAGATGTTTGAGAATTTCTGGGTCTCACAACAGCACAGTGAGAAAATATTACGAAATGGTCGTTTGTGACCGGTGGCGGATTTGTAAGGGGTGGGGCACCTGGTCACGTGGCGCGTCCCCCCCCATCCCCCACCAACCATGGATATGAATAATGGAACATTGCTGTCTTTCAATAAATCATTATTAGCAGCAAAAATTTGCTTAGTTAATGAAAATTACAACAACAACAACAACATTTACAACTGTGTATATATGTGTGCATACAGATATGTGTACATACTATATATGAGTGATAATCCTAACAATAATAACAACAACTACAGCCGTGTATATATAATATATATGTGTATGTGTGCGTGCATTATGTATATAAATATTGATATATATGTACCGGATGTTACGTATGAATGATAATCGCATGTGTTCCCCCAATATCAGATGTATGTGATATTGGCTGGTGGTTCAGTGCTGACTGGGGACAGCGAAGGAAAACTGCAGACGTCAGTTAGAAGCTTGAAATAGTTTGCTGGAAGAGGAAATAATCACGATTGAATGGGTGAAAAGAGTCAAGTCGTGGATGTGGAGTGATGGGGTCCTCCACTGGCATTGTTACACTCATACTTAAAGTATTGCATCATCGAGGATGAAAACCTCTTGCAGAAGACTTTCATTATCTCTTGGTGCCTCATACTTCGACACAAATATTATACATATAAATATCACATGACCACAGGCGAAAGATAAGGGCCGGGGTGTAGGTCCTGACCGATTTCGACTTTCTTTTCAAGACACTGACTTGGAAATAAAAGTCGAAACCGGTCAGGAACCACACCCCGTCATTTATTTTTCACCTGTGCAGGTAATGTGTGATACAGGAATCACGTACTAAAGTGATCATAATTATATATATATATATATATATATATATATATATATATATATATATTTTTATATATATCTATTATATACAGATATATTTATATATATATATATAATATATAGATATATATATATATATATATATATATATATATATATATATATATATATATATTATATATATATATATAAGTGTTGATGTTTGTACATGCTTATTGGTTTGTTGACGAATATATAATTCCTGCAGTTTAATGTCTTTTCTTCGTTTTTTATAAAAGTCAATTAACCAATTCTTTAGTTTTTCCAGACTTGGAAACAATGGCGGCGAAAGACGGCTCAAGCGCCGATGGAAACTAATTCTGTTGCAATGGCCAGAGATGTTCCAGCGAACTGAGACGGCGCTGGAATTCTGGTTCGAGATGAATAGGAAGAAAAGCTGGAATGCTCCCTAATGACCTGGAAGATTCCTGGTGATTGGACGGGATGATTAAGACTCGGCCCAACAACTTGGCAGATGGCAATTAAGTCATAATAGCATGAAACACCCACGATTTGCTAATGAGTTCGCCTCGCCGAAGCTTGAGCTCCAGTTAGAGAGAGAGAGAGAGAGAGAGAGAGAGAGAGAGAGAGAGAGAAAGGCTTCCGAGGAATTAATGAGATGGTTATGATGAACAACGCACTAACGACATAATGAGCTCATTTCTCACGCACAAGTAGGAGAGAGAGCGAGAGAGAAAACAACAACGATTCCAGGGAAAGATACGATCTTGAATAAACCTACCGGAGGGGAATAGCAGCGAAAGACAGGCAGCTAATGAAGGCGATATGAGAAACCGAGAGGGAGTTGTACAGACTACGAACAACCCTAACAAATCCAGGACTGTTCAGTTTTCAGACTTTCGGTTCTGCTGATGCTGCCACACTTTCATATTCTGTTTCCGGCTGTTGATGCGACCAGGTTTCAGTTCGTCTTTTTATTCATTTATTTATTGACTCCTTTTTTCACCAACGGTTCTAAAAGAAAAGTCATGCTTCTCATTTGGGTTTTGTCGTATTATTTTCTCTATTTGATCTCTTTTAAGTTATGCGTTATGCTCATAAAGAGCTGCCAAACATAGTTCTGTACTGATTTTTATCGCTGCAGTATAAAAGAGATAAGAGATACAATATAACTCGTGCAATGCCTCAGTGAACTCTAATAATGATATTTATTTATTCTCCGATATTAAAAAAAAATAACCCAACGGGTACTCTAATTGTTAAGTATGCAGGCATTATTGACAAAGCCCCAAGGAGTACTTTAATTGTTAAGTATGCAGGCATTATTGACAAAGCCCCAAGGAGTACTTTAATTGTTAAGTACGCTGGCCTTATTGACAAAGCCCCAAGGAGTACTTTAATTCTTAATTATGCCAAACAATAAAAAAAGCAACTAAAGCAAGAAAGGTTGGTTCCTATAATCCTTAAAGGAACAGAATATGTGATTGAGGTGTAAAGCCAAGCACTTGAACCCACGGGGTCATTCGGCGCTATGACGAGAATGAATGAAAAAGGGAAATGATGCTAATAATGAGTTTAAAACACATACTCTGAAGGTCAGTGTTTAAAACTGTGAAATCGGAGAGATTTGATTGCTACTGGAATTCAAAACTGCCATAAATAAATAAAAAATACCCTATATCTATATAGAATCATAAGATTTTTTTTACAAGAACCCACAGCCTTTAAGAGACTCAAAACTGGACTATATAATCCTTATCTTTTACTAATAGTTGTCTTGCAGCATCAAGAACCATTGGGGAACCTTATCGTACCATATCGACTATAGTAGATTCACATCAGCTGTGCATTTGATGTCTAGGCCAGTCCCTTGCGACGCTCATGATTGGCTGTCCTTTCAGGCCCTAGCTGTGGCCCTTTCTCAAGAGATGTGTAAGTGGTCAGACTGCTAGGCCTTAACCCAGTCTGACCACTTTCACATCTCTTGAGAGGGGGCCACAGGTAGGGCCTGAAAGTACTCGAGTTTAAATACTGTGTGAATACTTACAAGTAAACAAGTCACACTCGGTAATCTTGTGGGTTTCTTTTTCCATCTTCAGAGGAAAATTGAAAGAAGTTTTTGTTTGATTGGGTAGATAGTTACTGACACCACTCGATACTATCCCTGGCGTTGCAGTTGACGATTCTTTCCGTCGGTCTATTGTGATTTTCTCTTCTTCTTTAATGCACACACACCCAGACATGCGTATTTCTCGGCTCATTTTTGCCAGTTGCGTATTTTATTAGTGGCTACTCACCCACAAGAAGTTCCAGCTATAAAGAAAGAATATTGATTATAGGGGCAAAAAAGAGAGTGGGGAGAGGGGCGCTGGATGGTTTCTTTAAATTCTTCTTTAATTAAAGTTCCACTTTCCTCTGTCGCCTTTGTAATAAGGCGTGATCCGACCTCCAGCTTACTCGTGGCACACGCTAAAATCTACGGTCAAACGGAGCATTGTTTCAGCAACGAAAATCAAAATGATTTAACATGCAAATTATTTACTTTTTACATTTTCATTCTCAGAAATGAATCATGAATATCCGATCCTACAATTTCTGAAACTTCAACCCAACGCGAAACATTTTTCAAAATTTTTTACGCTCTGCCATAGACCTTTCCTAAGCCATCCCCCCCCCCCCCGCCACAACAACAAATAAAAACGATTTCCTCTCATAGTGTCAGGGAGAACGCTTCCCAATTTCTGTCTTCTCTCTCCTCCTTCCGCTCCCGAGAGTCCCAGACACGATGGAATAATGTATGATCTATTATTGATGTTGGGTTCAGACGGAAGGCAACCGGACCAGACATGATCCCGGTGGAGGCATGGAAAGCATTAGGAGATGAAGGAGTGGATATACTGTACGATCTTATGATAAAGATCCTTGAACAGGAAAAGATACCAAATGAGTGGCGTGGGAGTATATTGATCCCAATTTTTAAAGGGAAAGGCGATGTCCAAGAGTGTGGTAATTATAGGGGCATTAAATTGATGTCCCACACTTTGAAGATACTGGAAAGGATGATAGATGCTAGACTGAGAGAAGAAGTACAAATAGGTAAAGAGCAGATGGGATTTATGAAGGGAAGGGGAAAAACAACAGATGGGTATATTTGTCTGAGGCAAATGGAATGGAGAAATTCGGGGAAAGACAAAGGGACCTACATATGGTATTCATTGACCTTGAAAAGGCTTATGACAGAGTCCCGAGACAAGAGGTATGGAGGAGCCTGAGGGAGAAGATGGTGCCAGAGAAGTATGTGCGATTGATACAAGAGATGTACCGGAATGTATTTACCAGAGGGAGGAGCAGTGTTGGGGAGACAGAAGGTTTTGAGGTGAGAGTAGGATTACACCAGGGGTCGGCTCTGAGCCCATTTATCTTAACATAGTGATGGATGTTATATAGAGGAAGTAAGGGAGACAGTACCATGGAACATATTGTATGCGGATGATATTGTTCTGGTGCAGAGAGCAGGGAAGATCTGGAAGTGAAATTGGAAAGATGGAGACAAGTACTGGAGGACAGAGGAATGAGAATAAGTAGATCCAAGACAGAATATATGTGTACCACCACTGAGGGGGATGAGAGAGAAAGTATTCAGCTTGGTGGAGAGCAAATAAGGAGAGTTGATAAGTTTAAGTATTTGGGATCTTTTGTTAACGCTGGAGGAAGTATGGAAGAAGAAGTAAAACATCGGGTACAGGCAGGCTGGAACAACTGGAGAGCGGCCTCGGGAGTTCTTTGTGACAAAAGAGTGCCGCTTAGGTTAAAAGGAAAATTTCACAAGACGGTGGTAAGAACAGCAATGCTGTATGGTACGGAAACAGCAAGCATGAGAAAAGCAGAGCAGAAGAAGATGGATGTGGCAGAAATGAGAATGCTTAGGTGGATGTCTGGGGTAACAAGAGTGGATAGGATCAGAAATGACTACATAAGGGGGTCAACTAAGGTGGTGGAAGTATCAAAGAAAGTGCAGGAGGGGAGGCTGAGATGGTATGGACACCTGTTGAGGAGAGATGAGGACCACGCTGGGAGACATACTATGGGAGTGGAGGTGCAAGGAAGAAGAAAGAGAGGGAGACCAAGAAAGAGATGGAAGGACTGTGTGAGAGGAGATTTACATGAGAAGGGAATTGATGAGGCAGAAGCGCAAGATAGAAATAGATGGAAACGGCTCATCCGAAACGGCGACCCCATATAAAAATGGGAAAAAGCTGGGAAGAAGAAGAGGTTCAGACGGAAGATAATTAGACCAGACATAAGATTGTTGCTCCTCTTTCTCCCGACCAATTCCCTTTTGCCCTCACCGAATATTCCGGAACTATTTGTAGTGAAGGAATGCTATTAATGCCAGGTGCACATCCCACCTGGAATTTGATTAACATTCCTTTGCAAGAACTATGTCAAATAAATCTTTTTCATTTCTGATCCCCTACGCTGTCCCACCGTTCCTCATCTGTCAGTTATTTTATTTATTTTTTTTTTTTATCATTTCTCGTTAAATCTAAATGAATGTGTTATCATGGGGCTGTGAGTTTAAATTTTCGGTTAACACACAAACATTTGTCTCTCAGTAACACTAGAAAAAATAAAGGAAACTCTGACCTGCCCTGTCGGGGATGGCATTCGACCGTGTGGTGATTTGCAAATGCAGTCTGTTGAGAGTTATTTTAGTCTCTATTTTTCGTTTTATATATTTTTTCTACACTTTAAAAGCTACATAATGTTATTCCTGATTTCAGCAATAACACTAATCTTTTTTCGCTTACTCGGGGAGTAAGCCTAAACTACTTCGTTGTTGTTTTTGTTCTTTTTATTTGTTCTTGTTATGGGGATGATTTAAGAAAGGTCTATGGAAGAACCTAAAATTTGTTTGAAAAAGGTGTTTTGCATTGGGTTTAGGTTGCAGAAATTGTAGGATCGGATATTTATGATTCATTTCTGAGAATGAAAATGTAAAAAGTAAATAATTTGCATGTTAAATTATTTTAATTTTGTTGCTGAAACAATGCTCCGTTTGACGGTAGATTTTAGCGCGTGCCACGAGTGAGCTGGAGGTCGGATCACGTCTTATTACAAAGGCGACAGAGGAAAGTGGAACTTTAATGAAAGCAGAATTTAAAGAAACCATCCAGCGCCCCTCTCCCCACTCTCTTTTTTGACTGCATAATCAATACTGCTTTCTTTATAGCTGGAACTACTTGTGGGTGAGAAACCACGAATAAAATACGCAACTGGCAAAAGTGAGCCGAGAAATTCGCATGTCTGGGTGTGTGTGCATTAAAGAAGAAGAGAAAATCACAATAGACCGACGGAAAGAATCGTCAACTGCATCGCCAGGGATAGTATCGAGTGGTGTCAGTAACTATCTACCCAATCAAACAAAAACTTCTTCTTCTTTCAATTATCCTCTGAAGATGGAAAAAGAAACCCACAAGATTACCGAGTTTAACTTGTTTACTTGTAAGTATTTGCATAATATTTAAACTCGAGTACTTTCAGGCCCTATCTGTGGCCCTTTCTCAAGAGATGTGTAGGTGGTCAGCTTGGGTTAAGGCCTAGCAGTCTGACCACTTACAAATCCCTTGAGAATGGGCCACAGATAGGGCCTGAAAGTACTCGAGTGTTAATACTATGTAAATACTTATAAGTAAACAAGTTATACTCGGTAATCTTGTGGGTTTCTTTTTCTATCTACTCAATGTGTATACTTCCCTGCCCTTAGCGGAGAGTTCTGCTCTGAATCATTGTACAGAGATTCTGTTGCTTTCAAATGCTTTCTGGGTCAATGATTCATTGCCCTTAGCTTAGAGTTCTGCTCTGAATCATTGTATAGGGATTCTGTCGCTTTCAAATGTTTTCTGGGTCAATCACTCGCTGGTTACAGTTATAGCAATAAAGTATTCCAGTTCTTTTTAGACAAATGATTGTTTAAATAAGGACTGATACCTTAATGAAAACTGTCTGAGCACAATATGTGCAATTCGTTTCGATTCCAGGACAGGTGAGCACTCAAACTTTGCGGTGGTTGAGCGCCCCATTAAATCCGATGGGACCCGTTTCAAAAGAACGACAATAGGGATTTAAGTTGCGTCACGTGCTCTTCAAATCTGTCAAGAGAAATCCATCGACGATTTGTATGCAACCGATGAGCAGATGGATGTTCATCACGATGTTTGGTAGACGCTCGTCTCTGTAAGAGAGAGAGACCTTTCGGGGAATACGAAAGATGGAGAGACTCCAAATGGAAACACAATATTCGGAAAGATGACCTTGCATTAACGAGCGCCGAGTTGCAATTCTGCAACAACATGAAAGGCAATTGGTCAGCGGACATTTGTCATCCTCTTTCCGCGGTATTAACTATCCATTAGAGGCTTCGAATACCAATTGTTTTGCGGCTAAACTGATACCGGATAAATTGATGAAAGTCTAATGGCCGAGAGGTAATGGAACACTTGATCCCAAAATCTCCTCGGTTTCGTTTCAATAGAAAGAGCATCGGCACTCATCATGAAGCGCTTATCGTCAGGGCTATGGCACAGAGGATGTAAGTCCGTAATCCATTAATTGGCCCCGGCCTCTCTCTCTCTCTCTCTCTCTCTCTCTCTCTCTCTCTGCCACCCCCCCCTTTCTCTCTGTATAATGTGTGTATGTAATATATATATATATATATATATATATATATATATATATATATATATATATATGTGTGTGTGTTGTTTGTTGTTGTGTGTGTTGTGTGTGTGTGTGTAGTGTGTGTGTGTGTGTGTGAGAGAGAGAGAGAGAGAGAGAGTATATTCCTTATTGCATGGTTTGATTTGATTGACTGTACGATCGAGTGGCTGCCGGTATTTTGCAGATTATACAGCTAGACACACCTCCAATCACTGACATTTCAAGTCCTTTACACATATCATATCACCGAAAGTATGGTTGATTAATATGGCTAGTGACTCCTTTCTTGTAAATTAAACCCTGAATTAGGGATTTTCTTTGTTAAAACCCTAAACAATATCAAAGGAATATCCTTAACGTTCAAGGTGTTGAATATAATTTGATGAATAAACAGACTGAATCTCTACATTATTTTTTGTCTTTTTACGTTATCGAATACTGTTTATTGTATTTTTCAATGTTCTGTTAACTTTGGTCAAATAATGATCATTTGAGTTCGACAATAACCTCCAGGGATCAGGTTTAAGAACTGCTGTTTATTGCCATGTGATTTAAGGCGACACTGCATTTGTCCCGGATGCATATCCCGGGATGCATACTAGTATTACACCAGCCCTGGGTTTTTTGCCATGCCCCTAGGTTAGGTTAGGTTAGGTTAGGTTGGGTTAGGTTAGGTTAGTGTCCTGTAAGTAATTTTGGTTAGGTGAGGTTAGGTTAGGTTAGGTTAGGTTGGGTCGGGTTAGGTTAGTATATTTAAGTATTTTGGGTGTGGGAAACATAATGAGATTATTAAAAAAAATATTTGGTTAGTTTTAAGATGCAGCATCACTCTTTTTTTTTTCTAGGAGGGTCCCAGTACTTGGTTCCAGTTCGGGAATGTGCATCCAGGAGGCATATTCCTGAACTGTAACCAGGTATCACAACCTTTCCTGAAGACAGCGGGAGGCCATATCTTAGAAACTAACCATAGAATCTTCTTGAAAATAATCTCATTATGATTCCCACACGCAAATTACTTACAGGTTACTAACCTAACCTAACCTAAATTACTTACAGGACACTAACCTAACCTAACCCAACCCAACTCAAATTACTTACAGGACACTAACCTATCATAACCCAACTTAACCCGGGGCTTGTGTAATACTAGTGTGCATCTCGGGAATATGCATCCGGGACAAATGCAGAATTTCACGTTGAAAACGTCATAAAACGGCAGATCTTAGAAGATGATCCCTGGAGGTTATTGTCGAACTCGGATGATAACTATTTGACTAGCTGATCAAACCTAACCTAACCCAAGCCAGCCTAAGGGTATCACAAAAAAACCGGGGCTGGTGAAATACTAGTATACAAGTATACATCTCTGGAATTTGCGTCCTGGATTCGTGTTTGATTGATTTATATAGATTTTTGACATTATGCCAAGCACTGGGGCAACTAAGGCCATTCAGCACTGAAACGGAAATTGACAGTAAAAGGTTTGAAAGGTGTTACAGGAGGAAAACCTCAAAGCAGTTGCACTATGAAGCAATTGTTAGGAAAGGGTGGACAATAAGATGGAAGAAAGAGAATGTGAACGGAGGTACAGTAAAAGGAATGAAAGTAGTTGCAACTAGGGGCCGAATGGACGCTGCAAAGAACCTTAAGTAATGCCTACATTGCACCGAATGAGGTGCACTGATGGCATTACTCCCCTACGAGGCACGGATTCTTGTGAAAGCAACTCTTCCAAGATATTAATCTGAAAAATTAAACACTCCGACCTTTGACATATATATCATGGTATCACATATTTTTCCTTCACATGACGTTATTAATCCTGTGGTCTATCCTGCATTTTCCCACAAGAGAGAGAGAGAGAGAGAGAGAGAGAGAGAGAGAGAGAGAGAGAGAGAGAGAGAGCGAGAGAGAGAGAGAGAACGTAATATTCCACGTGCCCTATTGCCGAGAGATTCTTAATCACCCACTAATCAAATGTGATGCAAGTCTTCATAATTAACTCTCGGACAAAACAATCGAACTCCTCTCTCTGAGAGATGACAGACGACGGATTTAATCAGAGGAAGACGTTAGTGGCTCTTCCTAGGGGGCGAGTCCCCCTCGGGGGGGAGGATGTTAGTAATTTCCTGTGGAGGCGCAAGTCCTATTGAAAAATTAAACATTCTCTAATTATATTCACTAATCTCTTAACAAGAGTGAGGAACTAATATTCAGAAAGTTTATGAAAAAATGCAAAAGTATCGTCTGATAAAGGCTAGGTTCCCATAGTCTGCTAGTCTAGTTAAGACTAGTTGGGCTGACCATGTTTTGTAATTATTTACCTCCCTCTCTATCCCTTACTTCTCTTTCTCTTTTTTTTTTATCACTTTTCTTTAAATTTAGGCGGGAATTTACTCACAGATGCAAGGGGGGGGGGGGGGTGGGGGGGGGAAGGATCAACTCTCAGAGGGGGCGTGGTAATAAAAAAAAAAGGTTAAGAGCCACTGCTCTAGTCCTATATCCTCATGCCAATCGCTTCCCCCATTTCCCTGATCCCCTCGTGATCTTGGAGCCACTAAACATCAATCTAGACGACGTTTTAGCCAAGATAATTGGATCGTTGGTCATCCGTGGAAGTAATCAATGAGCCATCTGCCAAACGAGCCAATTAGATTCACGCCAGACTGATATTACAATAGATAATGGCACAATGGGCGTTCCAGGTCAGCTGGGTTATTTTTGATTCCCCTTCTAGTCATCCGTTGTTTCAGAGACTGATTGGTACAGTTAGTTCTCTTATCATAACTGTCAAGAACACACACACACACACACACAGACCAATCCCTATTGGTCTGTATCAGTTGGCGTACCAGTATGAATAGTCTTCTTATCTGTTGTTGTTTACAAACTAATTGAAACCGCGAAGGAATAAGAAAGTAACTTGCGAACACCTGTTCAGGTCTTGGTAAACGAAAGGTCTTTAAATAAGTCTCACACTTCTTTCACCTTCAGGACAAACTGGACTGTAATGGTGGTATACCTACAGAGGTGACAGTGAGAAAATGAGTGGTACTACCAGTATGGATGACGTAGACTACTAGACTACTGGCTAATTTTATTGAGCAGATACTTTGATGCTTATAAAGAAAATGTTGAAGTAGTTGGGAAGATTAATCTTTAAATACTTAAGCTAAATAGATGTTGCGCCCCGGGACTGAAAAATGAACTTTAATTTCAAAAGTTCGGATGGTTTGAATATGCATTAATAAATTGTGAGGGTCAGGTGGTCTGGGGTGTAAGAGGTTAAACACTGGAATTGAGTAGGAAATTGAAGGTTACATTTCTCACATCTAATTTTTATTTAGCTGCTACGTAAGATGGGTGAAAGAAGAATAAGGTCAGTTAGCTAGCTATAATAAGAAAAATGGCAACTTTACCTAAATAGAATTGTACTATTAAGAAATGAGATTTAAAAATTGTGATCTGTACAATTCACTATGCTTATATAGCGTAAAATCATTATTGTAAGATGTTAATTTAGCATTAAGGCCATAGTAACAAAAATTGTACCTTTATTTAAATAAAATTGTGGCTAAACCACATTTTACATCACTCTTACTAATGCTTAATTTTCTAAAATATTCCATACCACGTCTAATCATGTACAGGGAAACTGTCAAGCAATCGCTAACGATGAAGGATGTTGGTGTTTTCCCATTTTATTTAATAACAGCAATGATATTTTTTTTTCGCAATAAAGGCAATTTCCTATTTCACTTGGCATTTCCTTCCTTATTATCTAATCAAGGCAGAGGTTCTACCGTAAGGTGCTGTCATCCTTTCCAACACTCATCCGACAGACTCGTCAACAGGCTCCAAGTGATGTCCTGAAAATAAAATGAGGAACATAACTCGAGGAGTGTTCGTGTGTATGTTCCTTGTTGGACGAGTCAGTTACGTGCTCGACTACTGATCTCATGGTCCAGGGTTCGACTCCCCGCTCTGCCAACGAGAAATCAGAGGAATTCTTTTGTGGTGCAAGAAATTCATTTCTCGACGTGGTTCGGATACCACAATAAGCTGTAGGTCCAATTGCTGAGTAACCAATTGGTTCCTAGCCACGTAAAAATGTCTAATCCTTTGGGCCAGCCCTAGGAGAGCTGTTAATCAGCTCAGTGGTCTGGTAAAACTGAGATATACTTAATTTTTGTTAAGTTACAGGAACCGTAGTTTGCATTTCTATCTTGCTGCCTCGCCCACTCTTTGGAAAAATCTGCTGCTCAATTAGTTCGCAACCTTTTAATATTAATCTGCGTTGCTGTCTCCAGACATTACGATCGTTGCCTTCTTTCACTAACCCTGTTCTCATAAGCTGGCAACATTCCAAAACCAGCTTTTTAGTTCTCTGTTAAAAGAAAACTATTGAGATGCCTTCGTCTGTCCGTCCGTACTTTTCTGTCCACCCTCAGATCTTAAAATCTACCGAGGTTAGAGGGCTGGAAATTGGTATATTGATCATTCGCCCTCTAATTATCAAACATACCAAATTGCAGCCCTCTAGCCTCGGTAGTTTTTGTTTTATTTAAGGTTAACGTGAGGCATGGATCGTGCGTCTGGCAGTGGTTTCCGGAGGTGTCGCCGACCCCATCTGGAGAGCATCTGAACGTAGCTGAGTGTTTCATACAGCAAACTTGTTTTCACATACTCGGGGAGTAAACCTACAAACTACCTTGTTTTTCTTGTTGTTGTTGTTGAGGGGATAGAAAAGTTTTATGGAAGAGTCTAAAAATGTCTGAAGAAGGCATTTTGCGTTAAGTTAAAGATACAGGAATTCTAGATAGGATATTTTTTATTTATGAGAATGAAAATGTAAAAAACAAGTAATGTGCATGTTGAACAGTGCAGAAAAATGATCCCTGATAAAATATAGTGTATTTATTTTAATTTTCGTTGGGTCAAACAAGGCTCTAGTTGACCGTGGATTTTAGCGCGTTTTAATTTATGTCAAAAGTTTGGAATATAATACTCACACCTTATGTGCGAGGGGAAAATCTTGCACGCGTCCAAAGTAAGCTGGAGGTCGCATCATGCCTTGTGCTAGTTTGTTTTCGAGCACTGAACCTTTTACTCCACGTCACAACTCAGGAGGGAAACGCATGATTTTTGTGTTGGGTGATATACATTTGTACCATCACGGAACGACATGGTAGAAGAAACAGGGGAATTTGGAACTAAAGGAAAGAAGAGTCATAATCAATATAGTAAGCCTTATGTGTAAATTCCACAAACAGGTGCAAGTCTTCCCCAAGGGAACTGAAAAAAAAGTCAAGTTGACTGCATGAATTCTTGCGAATGTGAATAATGTGAAAAGTGAAATGTTATGAAATAAGCGCTACTTTGTTGAATTAAAATTAAGAAAGAAGTTCTCCAGGTTGTTCCCCTATTGTTTTAGGGTATGTGTTTGTATGAGTATGTGTGTAGACTTGGCTGGCCAGCGACGAACAAAATATGATGGTGGGAAGCGATTGTTAAGTCTGTGTAAAATGGGAAAAGGGTTCAAACAACATGTTCAAGACAATGGTCATATTCCAAGGAAAGGAATACAAAAAAGAAGAGTTAATGAGCAAGTGTACCTTGAGATTAAAGATGTAAATGAAAAAAAAAAAGGTTCTAACGAGACACCTGGCACCTTGCTAATGCTAATCTGACAGAACGATTGCTTCATTGAGCAATCGAGATTAGATGATAGAAGGAAGTTGATAACCATAATATCAACTTGAAACTGGCTTTATAAATGGCTGTCAATGATGCGAGAAGATGGCACGAGCAAACACTAAAAGCTATAGATTGGAAACTGAAGTTTCCTCTTTGAAATGAAGGTATAACATTCGCAAATTTTTCACTCAAGTAATTATGACTCGTTCTGTGGGATTCCCTTTAACAACTGGCCACGTTATAGTCATATGAGAGAGAGAGAGAGAGAGGAGAGAGAGAGAGAGAGAGAGAGAGAGAGACGATTGCCACTATTAAGGTGACAAATTCCGGAATGCGATTAAAAAACATTTCGCGTCAGTACTTTAACATTTTCTTATACATCACATTTATTGATCGAGATATTTTTTCCCCCTTTGTTTTTGGTATTATATAACGAAATTAGTGTGTGTTATATCGTGAATCTTTCTCATGTCTTCAGTCACAGACTAAGCTTTCTACTTCAACTTCTTCTTCTATATAAAAAAAATTGATTTTCCATTGCAATACTTTTAAGCCTCAAGATGGCAGGAAATTCCGATTGACATTCTCTCTCTCTCTCTCTCTCTCTCTCTCTCTCTCAAGTCAGAAAGCATTATTATTAGAAAGGACTGATGATCCTCTCTTTCTCCCTGTCGACCGAAGGAGAAGGGCTTAATTGTCCCATCTTTCATCATATATATCCTATCCATATTCCACCTCTCCGCATCTTCCGCCCCCCTCCCCCCATTCCCCATTATCCCTCTTATACAAACTGTCAGCTTTCCATTACGAATCGAACCCCGAGACCCGAGAACATCAAAACAGGCGAAGCTCCGACACCGATATAATTAGTTGGTTGGTCGGGCGTCAAAGTAATCAATTATTCCTTTGGCAAACAAGTTAGTTAAAGGCACGAGGACTGAGTACGCTGCTCCTGAAAAGATAAGCCAATGCTGAGCTGAATGGCTGGATGGAGTCTTTCCGTGACTGACGTAGATTCAGCTGCTATGTGATCGATCCATTAGCGGAGTTTGTAAGGCAGTTTTCTTGGTCATCTTCTGTTGCTACTAATTATTTTAGCACCGAGGTCCTTGTTCTCACGAAACGTTATACGTTAAAGCGTAAGGAAATTAATAAAACAAAATGTACTTCAGTTTATCATCTACTTTCAAATTGGAACTAAAATCTAAATTGCCACAAGTCTCAAAAAATGACACCCGGGCGTGACCCCAGTGTTAAACATGACAGAGTTGAACTGAAATCTTATAGATTCAGGAAGGAGGGAGTTAAATCGCTTCAGAATGTGTGCTGGTAATTTTTTTTCATCCTTTATTAGAGAAAATATACAATATTTTACATTCTTAATAGTATTACATTCAGAATGTATCCAAGTTGACTTAAATTTACCAAAATAAAAAAAAAAAAATTTCGCGTGTACATTCTATTTTGCAAATAATCTATGTATTTCAATATTAATATTTTTCTGCAGTTACCCTTATAAGATTTTATCAGTAAATATCTATTTATTTTATCCTTTATTTTATTTCAAACCGTCTTATACCATCGTTTTCATCTTATATTCCTGCTTTGTGGGCTAGCCAGATCCCAACAACGTAGGCACAAATCATAATTACAGCAGTGTTCCTCCTCTCCTTTTTCAAAGTGTGCTCGTAATTAAGGTTCTACGACTAAAGACGTCCGTTGGTCTCCTCGTACAAAGAGCCAGCTGTCGCAAAGGGACCTACATAGACCATCTGTGCCGAGTGTTGTATTCAGGAGGAACCTGTGATGGGCGATAATTGATAGTCCACAACCCGAGGCTTACTTCACACGATAGGGCTAAGCAAGGTGGACCTTTATACCTTTTTTTTACTTTTCTCTAGGTCATTCATTCTATTAAGAGAAACATACAGAGAGAAACCGGCATCCATGCAGACAGCCAGGCATACACTGACAGAGAGAGAGAGAGAGAGAGAGAGAGAGAGAGAGAGAGAGAGAGAGAGAGAGAGAGAGAGAGAGAGAGAGAGAGAGAGAGAGAGAGAGAGAATCAGAGTAGGCTAATCATCTGCGATTAACTTCCCAACCTCATTCAAAAGTACAGTACCACTGTTGGTTCCCATTCCTAGTATTTCAATGTTTATTCTTTTGAAATTTATGTTGAATGCATTGATTTTGTAACTGTAGCCACTCATAACATTTTCAGAGCCAAAGTTGGATCCCGATCGGTCAAAAGCCTAAAATGTGACTGGCAGACTGGAATATTTCTGCAGCATTGGCTGTCCCCTGTCCTCGCCTTCTTGCGAACCAATATATGGAATATTTCGAACTGGAAATTTCGTCGTCTGTCACACCCTGCAGTATGATCTTGCTTAGATACAATACGTAGATGGTACCTTTACTTTCTAGTACCTGTACTTTACTTTCGATGAACTTTTAAATAGACAAAATTGGCTACTTCCGACCATGAAATTTAAAACAGAATGGGAAAAGGACGGAAAATTGCCGTTGCCATTCCTAAATGTATTTATCGTAAGAGAACAGAACAGATACGCCTTCGCAGTGTACAAGAAACCCACTTTCCCCGTTTCTTATCTTCATTACCTAAGCTACCACGACGTCTCCGAAAAAAAATCATGGATGGCGGAGACCTCTTTTTCAGATGGATTGGCATATGTTCGAATGGGTCCTTAGAAAAAGAATTCGATACGATCCGTCAACATCCAATGGAACTGCTCTACCAACCGCACATTTATCGATAAGGCTATCAATAAAGCGAATAGAACATACTGCAGAGGTGCCACTAACAACATACAAATAAACTTTAACGATAAAATAAAGCTTCGGTGCGACGAACGCATCAAAAGCTACAGAAAACCTCACATCTAGTCATCGTTTTATTTTCCATTACCCCAAATCCATCGGGAGTTCGGTCATTAACGTAGACACATTACTTAAATAAAAGAGGAGAAGAATGCGGAGTCTACAAGATACCATTTCAGCAACTGTAATGAGATTTACGTGTGGAAGAGAGGTAGATCCATCTCGCGAGGATTAACAAGCACAAAAAATCAGAAAGCTCAGCGATTTTCCTACATATTAGGGAGAAAGGTCATACCATAAACTGGAGTGGGGCAGAGCTGGTTTTCAAAAGTAGCTGTCCGTACAAAAGGAAGATGCTGGAACCTGCTATCGTCAATCACACCAACAATATGAACCTGTCAGGAGGACACTGGAAATCGGCCGTTATCGACGAGTTAATCCCCAGGGCTCTTCTCAAGCAGGTGCCCCAGAGGATACGCCAATCAGGCTCGACTTAGAAAAGCGTAAACGAGCCAGGCACAAAACACTAGGGAATAAACCTATTATCCACCCAACCCGGGAAAACGGTCATCTGTTTACAAACACACACACACACACACACACACACACACACACACACACACATATATAATATATAATATATATTATATATATATATATATATATATATATATATATATATTACGCTCCTGTCACACATCATCTGTCCATACTTTACCAATGAACAGGAACACTGAAGAAGTGTCCGAAGTATACGGTTGCAACGTATGCATGTAATTATTTATTCAATGCATCTTCAGGAATAATACGGAATAGCTATCTCACTCATGCGAGATCTTTCTAATGTGTCTACTCATTAAGGGTAGACACTCGTGGTGTAGTCTGCTTTTTTTTAAGTGGCGGTAACTCTATTCCGCTGACATTACAATAATTAACGCTGGGTGTTGAGCTACATGAGTAGCCAGCCAGTCGCACTAACGGATGGAGAGGTGAGGGAGGGGGGGGGGGGGGTGTGGGGGACCTGGGCACGTGGCCCACCCCCCCCATGAAAAATAATGACCAAACAATGATAGCACTGAGAAAATACAATATCAATAACAGCAATAATCTTAATGATATTGAATACTGAATGGCATGCCGAGGAAAATGTATTATACTAGGATATCACAGATATACTTCATGTATAGCTAAGCATTTTCCAGTAGCTTTTACAAAAGTCACTTATTATCCTCTATCTCTTTTATTACCAAACTAGTTGGATACTCTGTTACTTGCAAATAAAATACGTGACAGACATAGCTACAATGTCCTTTAATATCCAATTCGCTCTACCTCGAAATTGATATATTTTCATATATGTTAACCGAAGGGGAATTTTTGAGTTTATAATAATTTCGTCCTCTCGTGGGTTCGATGTGATGAAAATTCATAAAAAATGGCTACGTGCGGCAAACATTCGACTTTGTTAACATGGCAGAGGGGGTTGGGTATCGATTCTAATTACAAATGCCTGTGTTAGACAGATTTGTAAGGTCGGAGTCGGTATCAACTTGTTGGCCTCCCTTGTTGGCCGAGTCGTTATCTCACTGAAGTCCTTATTTCTCCTCAGCTCTCTGGGCGCTGGTTCGAACCCACGAGAGGACGAAATTATCATCAACTCCAAAAATCCTCTTCGGTTAACATATATGAAAATATATAAATTCTTAGGTAGAACGAATTACATATTAAAGGACATTTATAGCTCGATGAAGATATATGAATCACGGTGATGTGATAAAAATTTATATATATATATATATATATATATATATATATATATATATATATATATGTGTGTATATATATATATATATATATATATATATATATATATATATATATATAATTAGTAATACTCAACACGCAATCACGTGTGAAACAAAAATAAATTTCTGACTCACACATCAGGATCGAACCCATGTAGACAGCGGTCTGGTCGTCAATTGAGAGGCCGGGGTTCGATCCTGAGGTGAGTCGCTGTTGTTCTCCTCCTCCTCCTCCTCCTCCTCCTCCTCTCGATCACTTTTATTCTGTCCTTCTCACTCCTACCTACCAATCGATTTCCCTTCTGTTACTTGTATATTGCATCGACTCGAGTAGAGTTTTTGGTTATTGCATGACTGTCAAACATGTTAGCCTTTTCATGTAGGGTTTAAATTCCGATTAATGATTATTTTTCCCCACTCTCTAACTAACAAACGTTCTCTCTCTCTCTCTCTCTCTTCTCTCTCTCTCTCTCCGAAATTGACCGAATGGTGATTTCACCGAGTGACAACCTCACCAGTGAACCGAGAATGCATCCATCTCCGATGTCATCCGCCAAGTTGGACGGATGAATCTTAATCATCCAGTTCATTTCATCAGAGACGTCCAAAGTCACTGAGGAACATTCCAGGTCTTCCAGTCCCTCTTGTTCCAGCGATTCCAGCAGCCATCTGGAGCCGCCTATATAATGCTCATTCCCTGAATACTACCACTGTCTATGTTACCGTTCATCCACAAAGCATACGTTCCCGTAATGCGGAGTACTGTAGGCATTACTTAAAAGTTCTTTGCAAGCGTTCCTTTGGCCCTTAGCTTCACCCCCTTTCGTTCCTTTTACTGTACCTCCTTTCATATTCTCTTTCTTTCATCCTACTTTCCCACCTCTCCTAACGATTCATTCGTACTGGAACTGTTTTGAGGTTTTCTTCCTGTTAAAACTGACCTAAAAAAACCCAGTGGTTGTCCTTGATCCTATATTCTATATTTAATTCAATTCAACAAAAGCATACGCAATAACCTCAGAGTATCTTACGATATGCACAAGTTCCTTGCTGGAAGAGTCGGTTACATACTCGCCTTCCGATCTGGTAGCCCGAGTTCGCTCCCTGCAGTAGCCAGCGCGGAATCAGAGGAATGTATTTCTGGTGATTAGAAATTCGATGCAACTTAACTTTTAACGCACATTCACACCGTTAGTAAGCAGCGTCCAATCCGACTATATCATTCTTCAGCTGGCGTTAGCTTTACTCTGCACAAATGTGCAGTCTATTTGTCAGGCAAATAATACCAGTAAATAAGCTTCGATAATTGGGTGTTCATTTCCATTTCATGTCGATCTATATGTTGCGCAAATGAAACCAGATCTATTCTTGATAATCTGGTTTAGAAAAATGCGATTCTAATACTCTCTCTCTCTCTCTCTCTCTCTCTCTCTCTCTCTCTGTCTTTCCGATTGATGATCCATTGCCTACTTTTTTTGGCCAAATGAACTTACTTAATCTCCTTAAATTGTCAAGGTTATTAACGTTCGCACATACGTGCATAACGGACGAATAACCATAAGATATGCTTCAACAAAGACGCACAAGGCCGCGTCCGTAGAAATATTTTACGTGAGTTTCGAGAAAGATGTCTGTTTTGGTCTCCGTCATTCATCCTTCGAGCAAATATTCGTCAAGTAAACTCAAACGTTGCTTTCTGAACAGCATAATCCACCTAGCTTACATGACGGCATTTGATCAAGTCGGGGAACAATGAGGCGCCATTATCTGGCCAAGTCTAATTAGGATCTCTGGAACGCTTATCGCTTATCGCCTCCTCCTCCTCCTCCTCCTCCTCTTTCCTCTGTTCTCCCATCATTCTCAAGGAAACCGACTCATTCCTCATCCAGGGACTCGCGTTTTCATTGGGCTCATAATCTCGCGCGCGAGTTCTCGTGTTACGTTTTCGTTACGGCGTTTTCAAGATTGTTCATTTGCAACGGGTTTACGAGGGAGATTCAAAGCACAATGATGACTCCTCTTATACTCGACGTGGCTGATGGGGCTCGTGATTCTCCCGGCTCATCCCATCTCAGCATTCCGAAGATGTTGTTTGCCGCCTCAGTTCGTATATGCGTGGTTGAAAGGAGGAGCTCTTTCCCTTGATAAGTCTCCTCAGAGGGAAGATAAAGACTTCACAAGGAAGAATGTACCCCCTGATTAGTTCTCCTGGAAGGGAGATGAAGACCTCAGCGCTCCCGATCCTAATAGAGGCAACGTGGCGACATGCTGCCTTCAGGCAATTCGACTTGCTGTGTTTAGGAACTCGCAGCATTTCAACATAGATGCAACGAGGGCTTTCCTGGAGCCCCGAGATGATGTTCTGTTTAATTGGAACTGCCTCCTGATGCTGTAGCTGCTCTCTCCTAATTTTCATTAGACAATAAATGACAAGCGTTAGTCAGCGTCTCGTTCCCAGTTGCCTTTATTGAGATGTCACATGTTTATCTCATCTGACTGCTTGATTGCTTGATTGCTTGATTGGTTGAATGGACGGGGCTTCCTGTGAGGTTGGTTCTTGTGATTGTGTAGGTTACTGACATTGCATCACCAGCACTGGTTGATCTATTGATTGTCTTCTATTCCTCCTCTTAATTGTTTTTCCTGGGGTATATTTTATTTTGGATTTCATTTAAAATCTTTATCTGAGTGCCAAGGGTTTATCAGTGAATATATATATATATATATATATATATATATATATACACATATTTATATAATATATACACACACACACACACATATATATATATATATAATATATATATATATATATATATATATATAATATATATATATATATATATATATTATATATATATATATATATATATATATATATATATATGAATGGAGCAAATGTTTGTCAGTGGTGGTTTATAGGTATAGGTATATATCATATATATATATATATATATATATATATATATATATATATATATATATATATATATATATATATATATATATATATATATATATATATATGATATATGTATATATATATATATATGTATATATATAGGAGCTTCAGAAGGTGTCCATGATACAACGATTAAAAGGAATCAGGTTTATTTACAACGAAACGTTTCGCACATAAAACTTCTGTGCATCATCAGTCTGTAAAAGAGCAAAGAGACACATAAATAACATTCAATGATAAAAAAGGAACTCACAAATATTAAAATGGTCTTAAAAATTAAAAATCAAAGTAAAAACAAACAAAGGTAAAGAGAGAGAGAACAACCCCAAACACCAACCGTCCATAATGTAGAGAGAAGATGGAATGACTAAAAAATCAGTTGACGAAGACGACGTCAACTATGCCAGGTATAAGAGTTGCTGAAGAGGTATTGCTATTGAGTGAAGGAACAAGTTTCTTAATGTATAAACGACTCAGGGTAAGTTAGGTGGTCAGGATTTTTGACATAATCTATTATTTTGAATTGTTCTTTTTTTATCGATTTTGCAATTAGAAGCGTGGTTCCTGATATTGGAAAATTCAGCTGTTTTATTTTCTGACCAGTACGGAAGCTGAAACCCAGATGGCTACAATATCTGACCCTCAGCAGCCTCCGAGTCGATCCAACGTAAGAGCCCGGACATCCAGGGCAAATAAATTTATATATGACGTTGGATCTCATGAAGGGCTGAAGGCGGTCTTTAAAGTTAAAGAAGGAGCCAATTGTACAGGGATTATTTGTTATAAGTTTGACTCTGAGACAAGGAATCTCTTGTTCAATAATTCGTGCGAGATTGGACGAGAATTTGAAGTCAGGCATATATGGGATAGTTGCATAAAACAGTTTCTTAGGAACATCAAAATTAGGCAATGGTGGATGAAAAAATTTGGCAAGTATTTGATTGATCATTCTAAAAACTATTTCTTGTGGGAATGAATTGGACTTGAAAAAAGCTGTTGATAGGTTGTTTCATTTATAATATTTTCACTTTTGATTTTCCTCAAGAATCTATTGATTTTATCTTCCCTTTTAAAAACTTCTAAAAGAGTAGGTTCACCATGGGACATAAACTTGGTACTGTCAGACAAAATATTTTCCATTTTTTGTCATAGTCGTTCTTATTCATAATAACTACCCCCTTGCCTTTATCTGGTTTACAAATAATTATATCTTCTCGCTCCTTCAACCTCAACAAGAATTTTCAAATCTGCAGGTCTAAATTTTTGGCTGGACTTCTCTCTGAATACAGCAATAGCGAGTTTACTTTGAAAAATGGGCTTGAATTTCAACAAATAATCACTAGACAAGATGGGGACTATTATATGGTCAGTTTTGATGTGGAATCTCTTCTTCACAACGTTCCACTTAATGAGACGATTAACATTACTGAACAAGATTTTATAATGATGACACAATCTTTCATGGTTTTAACCGAACTATTTTTAAACAATTACTCGATCTTGCTGTGCAAGACTCGATGTTCATATTTAATAAGCGACTCTATTCGCAGGTCGATGGAGTTGCCATGGGATCTCCTCTAGGCCCAATTTTTGCCAATTTTTTTATGTCGGACTTAGAATCGAAATTTTTAAACCAGTGTGATCTCAACTTTAAACCTTCACTTTACCGCTAGATACGTTGATGATACCTTTGCATTATTTCAACACCCTTGGCAATGTTCTTTGTTTTTAGATTTCATTAACAATATTCATCCAAATATTAATTTTACAATGGAAGTCGAAAATGAGGGAATTTTACCTTACCTGGATTTGAAAATAACAAGAACCAATTCTGAATTTGCCACGTCCGTTTACAGAAAACGTACCTTTACAGGACTAACTAATAATTTTTATAGCTCATGTCAACGATCTTTGAAACTTAATACCATTCACACATTAGTCAATAGAGCCCTGAAATATTCATCTTCTTGGAAGATTTTTCATGATGAGTTCACGTTTTTATTAAGCTTTTTCAAGTCCATTCATTCCCACAAGAAATAGTTTTTAGAATGATCAATCAAATACTTGCCAAAATTTTTTTCATCCACCATTGCCTAATTTTGATGTTCCTAAGAAACTGTTTTATGCAACTATTTTTTTTTTTTTTTCCCATATATGCCTGACTTCAAATTCTCGTCCAATCTCGCACGAATTATTGAACAAGAGATTCCTTGTCTCAGAGTCAAACTTATAACAAATAATCCCTGTACAATTGGCTCCTTCTTTAACTTTAAAGACCGCCTTCAGCCCTTCATGAGATCCAACGTCATATATAAATTTATTTGCCCTGGATGTCCGGGCTCTTACGTTGGATCGACTCGGAGGCTGCTGAGGGTCAGATATTGTAAGCCATCTGGGTTTCAGCTTCCGTACTGGTCAGAAAATAAACAGCCCTGAATTTTCCAATATCAGGAAACCACGCTTTCTAATTGCAAAATCGAAATAAAAAAGAACAATTCAAAATAATAGATTATGTCAAAAATCCTGACCACCTAACTACCCTCGAGTCGTTATACATTAAGAAACTTGTTCCTTCACTCAATAGCAATACCTCTTCAGCAACTCTTATACCTGGCATAGTTGACGTCGTCTTCGTCAACTGATTTTTTAGTCATTCCATCTTCTCTCTACATTATGGACGGTTGGTGTTTGGGGTTGTTCTCTCTCTCTTTACCTTTGTTTGTTTTTTACTTTGATTTTTAATTTTTAAGACCATTTTAATATTTGTGAGTTCCTTTTTTATCATTGAATGTTATTTATGTGTCTCTTTGCTCTTTTACAGACTGATGATGCACAGAAGTTTTATGTGCGAAACGTTTCGTTGTAAATAAACCTGATTCCTTTTAATCGTTGTATCATGGACACCTTCTGAAGCTCCTATATATATACATATATAATATAGTATATAATATACTATAGATATTATATATTAATATTATTATTATTATATTTTATTATATATACGCTATATGAATAATATATATATAATAACCTCGTATATATTATTTAAGTATAATATATTATTACGTATTCTATATTTTATATAATACAAATACCACTGATCAAACCTTTGCTCTCATTCCATATTATATATTTATAAATATATTATATATATATATCATATATATGAATGGAGCAAAGTTGTCAGTGGTGGTTTATAGGTATATATATATATATATATATATATATATATATATATAATATATATATATATATATATATATATATATATATACCTATAAACCACCACTGACAAACATTTGCTCCATCATATATATATATATATATATATATATATATATATATATATATATATATATATATATAAATATGACATTTTTCAAATTATTAAAAAAATGGTGAAAGGAACATGTAATGAAGAACATGTCCGACAAGAAAATCAATACAAGCTGCCGCCCCCCCCAACACTCCCCACAAGGAAAACAATAAAAAAACTATGACTGTTACCTTACTTAGCCGAGCTTGACGCAGAGAGCTCTAAAAGATGATCGGTTTGTAGAAGCACAGGCCAATGTTGTACTGTACATGAGATTTGGTGTGGACCTCTGTACTTGGTCATACCAGCAGTGATGAAACTCTTCTTTGACTTCTAGATTATCCATATAGAGACAAAATGTTCCCCTCATGCATAAGTTGTAAATATTATATTCCTAACTTAACGTAAATTAAAACGTGCTAAAATCTATGGTCAAATAGAGCCTTGTTTCACCAACGAAAATTAAAATAAATATGCTATATCTTATTAGAAAAAAATATTCCGTGCTATTTAACATAAACATATATTTTTTTTACATTTTCATGCTAATAAATCTTAAATAGCCTATCCTAAAATTCCTGTATCTTTAACTCAACACAAAACATACAGACCTTTTAAAAGGCCCTTCCATAGACCTTTCATACCTTCCTTCCCAACAACAACAACAACAAAGTAGTTTGTAGGCTTACTCTCCGAGTAAGCGATTACTAACTTTAATACCGAAGACGCTCTGATTATATGGGCTGTGTCTAATTTATGTGAGCAGTGCGTGACCTTCAGCATTCGCTCTAGTTAAACCATCTATTCATGTCAGCAGACAGACAGACAATGACAATGTTCATCACCCCTGACGCCTTATGCTGCCAATGAATTAGTTTGTTTATGCTTCCTAATCCAACGCCCTCTCTTTCATTTTTTTTTTTTTTTTGTATGGTGTTTTTACGTTGCATGGAACCAGTGGTTATTCAGCAAAGAGTACAGCGGCTTTATGTGACTTCCGAACCACGTCGAGAGTGAACTTCTATCACCAGAAATACACATCTCTCACACCTCAGTGGAATGACCGAGAATTGAACTCGCGGCCACCGAGGTGGCAGGCCAAGACCAAACCGACCATGTTACTGAGGCGCTTTTATGTCTTTTAGAATGTTTTTGTTTCTGCTCCTATCTTTAAGGTTTATAAAAGGCTAAACATACAGGAGCTAACAGTAGCTATCCAAAATAAGTAAAATTTCAAAAAAGATAAATAGCAATTTAGATTTTGCCATCACAATATCAACTGTTATAAGACTTACACAGGTGAAATGCCACTACCAGAAAATGTCAAGCAGTCGTAATTAAGAACCACTTGCAGGAAAGCCGAGCTTTGCATTTGGTGGCATGCGCTGACCAGATGCTAAAACAAGACAACTGAATCTGCATATCAGAGTTTGCCAACCGAAACAGACTGTTGGTCTGTTCAAAGTTCAACGCCACTGTCAGTTCAAGGGACACTTACTGCTTCAATAGAAACTTCAGGAATTGACATCCAACCAGCCGTTTGTTCTCATCTTACTCGATCTTGAAAAGGACAGTGAATGTATTTTTTTCTGAATAAATGAGAATATTGTGTGTTTGTGGTTTCGTTCCTCACAGGACGAGTGGTTTACGTAGTCGCCTACCAATTCAGTAGGCTTGAGTTCTATTCCCTGCTCAGCCTTCGTGGAATCAGGGGAATTTGTTTCTGGTTATTAGAAATTAATTGCTCGATATAATATGGTTCAAATCCCACAATAAGATGTAGGTCCATTGCTAGGTGACCAATTGGTTCCTAGCCACGTAAAAATATATAATCCTTGGGGCCAGCCCTAGGAGAGCTGTTAATCAGCTCTGTGGTCTGGTTAAACTAAGATATACTTAATTCCATTTATTTGAGCTTGATTAACACTGGCTTGATTCAGTGAGCTGTAATTATAATTGCAACAATAGTCCTCTTTTAGTACTTTATTTTAGATGTTATGCTGCATTTCACCTGTTCTGTTTTGTTCAATAAAACATAACATTCAAGGCCTGCTCATCATTTCGTCTACAGTGATATATAAGTTTGTGAGTCATTTTGCGAGTCTACAGGGTACGGCCAATGGGATGGTACCAAACAATAATCCTACTAGTTATAAGCAATGAAGGTTCCTAGCAATTTCAAGGAAGGGTTATTTGAGATGTAAAAGCTGAAGTTGCTACAAGGAAGAACAATGTTCTCTTAGATTCTCCTAGAGCACCAAGTAAAATAGTTCTGTTCAGTATTAATACAGCGACGCCTCCTCAAAGCATTTCGCACCCTGAAACATTTGCAACAAGGTAGCACACGATGCAACAGAAAATACAGTTTAATTTACAGCTGGATCAGTTAGTTGATCTCGGTATACCCGCAATAACAGCAAAAATAAATTTGTCTTTTGTTAACTAACAGTTTCACAGAGCTGTTATTATTATGTGCATAAAATGTATAATTTTACGATGCGTGATATATATAAATATACATACATACATTCAGTAAATATATATATATATATATATATATATATATATATATATATATATATATATATATATATATATATATGTATATATATATATATATATATATATATATATATTATATATATATATATGTATATATACATATATATATATATATATATATATATATATATATATATATATATATATATATATATATATATATATATATATATTCGTTAAAAGCTATTGCTTTAGTGGCATCAATAAGTTTCTTGCAGGTATCTTCATACCGACGAAGTTTTTTCCAATTCTCGTTCGTCAATTTCAGGTGAAAAAATACGCAGACGTCCTTCTTCCATTTATTGAATTTTGTCACGACAGCTGTTTCGCCTTATGGCATTATCAAGCGACTACTGATTTACAATCTGACCTTTCGGCCTATTTATCTCATCGTGTGGGAGGTATGGCCTTGAGGTATGGGTACTGGTTAGTCTAGGGATTAACAGCTTAAGGGTGTTGTTTTGGATACAAAGAACATAAGGACATATGTAGTATGACAATAAGAGTGAAAGTTTAAACAGTGGTTAAATAAATATTCAAAATACAATGCCATGTGCTAGTTTCCTTAAATGTATGTTTAAAATTTAATATGTTACATGTTGGTTTTAGATAAAATTTACAAAATTACATACAGGAATGAAAATGAATATCGAAATCTAAATACAGGAATAAAAATATATGTATATATTTTATAGCATGCATAAAGGTACAAGAGATAATTTCTGTTTATACATATATGTGTATGATTTAAATTTGAGTGAGTGTGTGTGTGTGTGTGTGTGTCCCCAAATGGTATACGTTGGTTAACGGCTGCTGATTCGTGTTGGGCGGGGTTTCAGCGACTTGAGCAATGATGTTACTTGACTTTCGCTGACGCTGGGTCTTCTCATGTCTTCCAAGGGGCGCGATGTTCTCGGTGGATTGGGGTGCGCTGTCTGGTCCCTGTTGGCTTGCGTATTCCTTCTCCTGCTGGAGGGGAGTATATGGTCCGATTCTTGTTGGACGTTCAAGGTCGGCTTCTGAATAGCGATGCTCACCGCTTCCGTTATTAAGAGGCGACCGTAGTTGTCTTCTCTGTGCACGACCTGGGTGCCTTCTATGAGCTCTTGTAGAGATGGCTTCCTGTCGTGAACATCTATGTAATGTTGATGGATGGCCCCTTGATTTCTATGAGCCAGCAGACGTCTCCGAAGGGTCGTTGTAGTGTGCCCGATGTAGTTTTGGCTGTGAGGTTTACACACCTCCTCTGGACAAGTAAATTTGTAAACTACATTCGTGCACATTTCCTTCGGCCCCCCCGGAGCGGTGCTGTTCTTCATTATTAAGGCTGCTACAAGGTTGGGCTTACTATATATCCTGAGGCTTATTTTATGGTAAGGAGCTTTTGGGGTTACGCCTCTGTTTATTATCCCGCGTAGTGTGCAGCAATCCTCCTTGTATGCAGACCCATAATGTACACGATGGTAAATAATCAAATTCTCCTCGTTTTTCGTCATCGTGTTGGGTTGGTAAAATTCGTCCATTTTCTTTTTTATTGCTGCTTCGATAATTTGATCTGCATAGCCGTTGTTTGTCAGCAGTTGGCGAATTCGGTCGAGTTCGTTATGTATGTCTCTCCATGATGAGCTATGTGTGAAGGCTCTGTTGACATACGCACTCACGACAGACTTTTTGTATGCGTCCAGGCATTCCCCGCGTGCGTTCAAGCAACGGCCAGCGTTTGTTGCTTTCGTATAAACGGTCGTCTTAAACTGTGCTTCTTGTTGTTTTACCAGGACATCAAGAAACGGCAAAGTCTTCTGCTGGCTGTGCTCTGTGGTGAAGTTGAGCACTGAGTTTCTTTTCAGAGCATCTGCTAGTTTTCTGATCAAATTATCGAAGCAGCAATAAAAAAGAAAATGGACGAATTTTACCAACCCAACACGATGACGAAAAACGAGGATAATTTGATTATTTACCATCGTGTACATTATGGCTCTGCATACAAAGAGGATTGCTGCACACTACGCGGGATAATAAACAGAGGCGTAACCCCAAAAGCTCCTTACCATAAAATAAGCCTCAGGATATATAGTAAGCCCAACCTTGTAGCAGCCTTAATAATGAAGAACAGCACCGCTCCGGGGGGGCCGAAGGAGATGTGCACGAATGTAGTTTACAAATTTACTTGTCCAGAGGAGGTGTGTAAACCTCACAGCCAAAACTACATCGGGCACACTACAACGACCCTTCGGAGACGTCTGCTGGCTCATAGAAATCAAGGGGCCATCCATCAACATTACATAGATGTTCACGACAGGAAGCCATCTCTACAAGAGCTCATAGAAGGCACCCAGGTCGTGCACAGAGAAGACAACTACGGTCGCCTCTTAATAACGGAAGCGGTGAGCATCGCTATTCAGAAGCCGACCTTGAACGTCCAACAAGAATCGGACCATATACTCCCCTCCAGCAGGAGAAGGAATACGCAAGCCAACAGGGACCAGACAGCGCACCCCAATCCACCGAGAACATCGCGCCCCTTGGAAGACATGAGAAGACCCAGCGTCAGCGAAAGTCAAGTAACATCATTGCTCAGGTCGCTGAGACCCCGCCCAACACGAATCAGCAGCCGTTAACCAACGTATACCATTTGGGGACACACACACACACACACACTCACTCACTCAAATTTAAATCATACACATTTATGTATAAACAGAAATTATCTCTTGTACCTTTATGCATGCTATAAAATATATACATATATTTTTATCCTATTTAGATTTTCGATATTCATTTTCATTCCTGTATGTAATTTTGTAATTTTTATCTAAAACCAACATGTAACATATTAAATTTTAAACATACATTTAAGGAAACTCTAGCACATGGCATTGTATTTTGAATATTTATTTAACCACTGTTTAAACTTTCACTCTTATTGTCATACTACATATGTCCTTATGTTCTTTGTATCCAAAACATCGCCCTTAAGCTGTTAATCCCTAGACTAACCAGTACCCATACCTCAAGGCCATACCTCCCACACGATGAAATAAATAGGCCGAAAGGTCAGATTGTAAATCAGTAGTCGCTTGATAATGCCATAAGGCGAAACAGCTGTCGTGACAAAATTCAATAAATGGAAGAAGGAATTCTGCGTATTTTTCACCAGAAATTGACGAACGAGAATTGGAAAAAAACTTCATCGGTATGAAAGATACCTGCAAGAAACTTATTGATGCCACTAAAGCAATTGCTTTTAACGAAATTGTATTAGAGAAAAACTATGCCCTAAAAGTATATATATATATATATATATATATATATATATATATATATATATATACACATATATAAATAGTGTAAGAAAATGTATTTACCACCTCTTTTATTCGGAAACAGATGCTGACGAATCAGTGGTGGCTGGTACTGAATCTTGCCTAAGAGAAGGCCTCCTTAACAAATGAAATAACAATAACGATAAAGTAGTAATAAAGTAGTAATAACTATATTGACATTCAGTGTCCTTCTCATGCGAATGAGTGGCTTTAATTTCAAAATATCCTCGAATGTAATAGAATCAATTCTTATTTTCGTTGTTTCTTTCGCCAGGATGCAAGGATTGTCGGCGAGTGAGTTCTGTTTTCGTGTGGGTGGAAAATTCCCGAGATGTTATCTAGTATTGCAACAGCCCCGGGTATTTTCTATGCACTTGGTTAGGCTTTGTTATGTTGGGTTGGGTTAGGTTAGTTTAGTTCAAAGCAGTTAGGTCAGGTTAGGTTAGGTTAGGTTAGGTTAGTTCGAAGCAGTAAGGTTAGGTTAAGTTAGTCCAAAGC
>NC_061109.1:3026972-3044472 GCF_015104395.2 Macrobrachium nipponense
CTCACGGCGCGTCGCTACTTCATCATTTGAACAAAAATTTTCCAGCGCGGAACACTACATTGCTTTCGCAGCAGAGAGGTATGTCACAGCTTCATAAAACACACACACACACACACACATACATACATACATATATACATATATATATATATATTATTATATATATATATATATATATATAGTATATATAATATATAGATATATATTTGTATTGTACTATTGTATACTATAAAATTTAATAGTAAATGTAATAATTGTCTATAAAATTTTAATGGTATCATCCACTGACCATATACTTTTGGTACACCCAATAGTGACGCAGGGGATTCTTAACCTTTTGCTGAATTACCCAAATATGGTTCCAAACCCCCTTTGCTTAAGTCCACTCAAGTCCTATTTGCCGACAATATAACTCAACCTAATTGGTTGAATACATACTTTAGGCATGAATAGCTAGGAATAGAAATTACAAGAAAATCAAAAGCATTCATAGTTTTATATGATTATTTATTTACAAAATGTACCCATGTATACAGTAACATAATCAAATATATACAAATATCCAGAGATCAAATCCCATGTCCCCAAGGGGTATGGGTACCCACTTTTAAGAACCCCTGCTATAACGAAATGGAAGACCAGGACTTTTTAAGACATACCATTTACTTCCTTGGCAGATTTCGTGAATTATCCATATCCTTTTAATCAGGCATTCATGCACTCAAGTGTACTTTTCAGAAAATGAATAAGTTAAGGTGATCAGAGTATACAGTAAAATAAATCTTAAAAAAATGGAGAAAACTTGATATTTCTCAAAACATCTTAACGGCCTTTAATAATAATAATAATAATAATAATAATAATAATATAATAATAATAAAATAATAATAATCTAATAATATGGGAAAAACTCTCTATCACGAGAGTATATAATGTTCTAAAGGGTCCACAATAATACAAAGTGTAAAAGTCCGTGTATAATTATAAACGGACTTTTTACACTTTGTATTATTGTGGACCCTTTAGAATAATAATATAATAATAATAATAATAATAAAATAATAATAATAATAATAATAATAATAATAATAATGATAATGATAAATAACTCCGCAGCATAGATCAGAAAACCAAAAGGAAACAAATGACAATACACAAAGCACTACACCAAGAGCAATACGGACAGACTATACATAACACGAAAGGAAGGAAGGCGGGAGAGGACTACTAAGTATAGAGGACTGCGTCAACATCGAAAACAGAGCACTGGGGCAATATCTGAAAACCAGTGACGACGAGTGGCTAAAGAGTGCATGGGAAGAAGGACTATAAAAGTTAGACGAAGACCCAGAAATATACAGAGACAGGAGAAAGACAGAAAGAACAGAGGACTGGCACAACAAACCAATGGACGGACAATACATGAGAGAGACTAAAGACTAGCCAGCGATGACAATTGGCAATGGCTACAGAGGGGAGAGCTAAAGAAGGAAACTGAAGGAATGATAACAGCAGCACAAGATCAGGCCCTAAGAACCAGATATGTTCAAAGTACGATAGACGGAAATAACATCTCTCCCTATAGTAGGAAGTGCAATACGAAAATGAAACCATAAACCACATAGCAAGTGAATGCCCGGCACTTGCACAGAACCAGTACAAAAAGAGGCATGATTCAGTGGCAAAAGCCCTCCACTGACCTGTGCAAGAAACATCAGCTACCTTGCAGTAATAAGTGGTACGAGCACCAAGCTGAAGGAGTAGATAGAAACGATCAGGCAAAGATCCTCTGGGACTATGGTATCAGAACGGATAGGGTGATACGTGCAAACAGACCAGACGTGACGTTGATTGACAAAGTCAAGAAGAAAGTATCACTCATTGATGTCGCAATACCATGGGACACCAGAGTTGAAGAGAAAGAGAGGGAAAAAATGGATAAGTATCAAGATCTGAAAATAGAAATAAGAAGGATATGGGATATGCCAGTGGAAATCGTACCCATAATCATAGGAGCACTAGGCACGATCCCAAGATCCCTGAAAAGGAATCTAGAAAAACTAGAGGTTGAAGTAGCTCCAGGACTCATGCAGAAGAGTGTGATCCTAGAAACGGCACACATAGTAAGAAAGTGATGGACTCCTAAGGAGCAGGATGCAAACCCGGAACCCCACACTATAAATACCACCAGTCGAATTGGAGGACTGTGATAGAGCAAAAAAAAAAAAAAAAACATGATAATAATAATAATAATAATAATAATAATATAATAATAATAATAATAATAATAATAATAACTAATAATAATAATAATAAATAATAATAATAATACTTTTATTCCATAATATTACAGTGGGTATTGGACCAAAATATACATAAAATTTTTGTTTAAAATTTAACCTCTCCTGAGGTAATATACACACAAATTTATATCTAAATATCCGTTAAAAGTATATTACATGAAAATCATTATATACATAAAATATCAGCATAAAAACACATTATTATTAGTAAAATCATTCTCCTAAAATCCATTTTCCTTTAGAAAGCAAGCGAGTGCAGGAACGTCAGCATCATCTCGTGAGATCTCAAGACATGGATTTTCCATCAGGATGGACCTGTCCACGATGCTTCGAGCGATGAACTCAAATAAACGCAACTGAAAGCAATGCAGTATAGCAGTGACTCTTAACTTTTTTATGACCAAGCCCCCTCTAAGAGTTGGTCCTTTCTTTCACGACCCCCTTGCATCTAAGAGAAAAACTCCCACCAAAGATTTAGAGGAAAATAAAATTTAAAAAAATTACCACGCCCTTTCTAAGAGTTGGTCTTTTCTTTCAACGACCCCCTTGCATCTGAGTAAAATTCCCTACCAAGATTTAAAGGATAATAGAGAGAGAGAGAGAGAGAGAGAGAGAGAGAGAGAGAGAGAGAGAGAGAGAGAGAGAGAGAGAGAGAGCTAAGGGGTTTCGAGGGATAGGGAGGGAGGTCAATAATTACAAAACATGGTCAGCCAAAAACGAGCCTAACCAGAGTAGTAGACTCTAGGAAAGTAACGTTATCAGGCGATACTTTAGCATTTTTTCATAAACTTCTGAATATTAGTTCTGCACTCTTGTTCACGTTTTTTTTTTTTTTTATAGAATAACGAATATAATTAGAGAACTGTTTTTTTTTTTTTTTCCCTAGGGCTCCCTCCTCCCATGGTAATTGCCGACGGTCCCCCTAGAGGGGCGTGTCCCCCAGGTTAAGAACCACTGCAATATAGTGAGTATACAGGCAGGAACACCTCTGAGGTATATTTCAGTTGCAAAATAGTGCCACCTATCTGTCTGAAAATGGCACTAATCCTACGGAATTCTTAGTTATCATTGTTAATGTTTTCATTATCATAAATAGTAATATGTTGCAGTCTCAGTGTGTAATCTGATACAGTTGCTACTATTCCAGCAGGGTATGGCTGATACAAATTACATTGAATAATTTTTTTTTTTTTTTTAGCAAAAATCTTGTTGATTTCTAGTTGTTTTTGAAAATGATTTTAGTTTCAAAAAATCAATTTGATGATGAATTCCATCAACATTATAATATGCTTTCCACTTTATATCTATGCTGCACGAACGTTGACGATATAATATTTTCAGATATCAGGAGTCTACAGACTATAGCGATACTATACAAAATCGTAAGTGGTTATACGGGATCATTTATGCGCACTCAAAAGAAACGTCAGAGACAGATTTACCCAACAGTAAAGTTACCCCAAAAGGCGAATGGCATTACACCGTTTTCTTCCATTTCAATGTGAGTATGGGACGCTCGTGTTGTTACCAGAAATATACGTAGTCCTTCTTGCTGTAGAACCCTTCTTGTCTTTCTTTTTTCTCCTTATAATATCCCTTTTTTCTTTAAGTTCGCCGTGTTTTGGATTTTCGTTCAGCAGATTGATTAACCCTGCCATCCTTGTGAGAAGGACGTAATAGCGTTCGTTTTTTTTTTTTTTTTTTTTTTTTTTTTTTTTTAGCGTGTGCTTCAGTTGTTTTCTCATTCGTCTTTGGTGTGTTTCTGATTGCGTATTCACCTTTCTTTCTTATTTCACTGTTTCATGTTTTATTTATTTTTTGCTCTTTTCAGCCTCTGATGCAAATTCCCGAGATGTATACTGGTATTGACCAGCTCGGATATTTTAGGTTAAGTTAGGTTAGGTTAGGTTAGGCTATGTTTGGTTGGTTAAGTTAGGTTAATTCAAAGAAGTAACTAAAGTGTAATTTGGATGTGGGAATCATAATGAGATTTTTTTCAAGAAGATTCTACAGTTAGCTTTTAAGATATTGCATCCTGGAGAGTTTGATGCACAATGAAATTTTACACGAACAATTAGATTCCATTTAACGCTCTAGGATTCGTTTGACGTGACAGACATTCTTTCTCTCACGCAGGTCCTAATTCCTCTTCTCTCGTCCTCCCCAAATATTCCCAAAGCTGTTAACACTGAAGGAATGCTCTCTCCCCCACCCCCCCTTTTTTTTACATGGTTTAATTCCTACATGGAATTTGATTAACATTCCTAGGCGGAAACTATGTCAATTACATACCCTTTTTAATTTCTGACTTTCTATGCTAGCGACTTCTCTTCTGCCGCAGTTGCGGATTTACGGGGTGAGGGCGGGGGGAATCCTGGTTACCGGTCCCCCCTGTTGATATGAATAATAGAACACTTTTCTTTCAATAAATCATTTTTTTAGTAGCAAATATTTGCTTAGTTAAAGATTAACTTCAAGTACAGCTATTACTGTGTGCATATTATATATATATATATATATATATATATATATATATATATATATATATATATATATATATATAATACTGTATCGTGTTTACATGTAACAAATACATATATGATAATCCTAAGTGTCCCCTAAATGAGAGATGATTTCTAGATCCGCCACTATATCTGCCGATGACTAAACTCTTGTCATTGTTTGGAAAATCTTAAATGAACTTTATTCGTGTTTCCTCGTTTGGTTCTTCGTAGTTTATTCGTGTTTTCCGCGCGGAAAAAGCGGTGGTTTAGGAAACAACAAAATTTAACTATACCAAAAGTGTCGTGTATTTATTTTCATAGCTTGTTATGGCCTTGCAGCTCGCTGTTCAAGGAGGCTTTCACGATCTGCTGTACCCTCTCAACCCCTCTACTTTGAGGAGACAAATTATAAAAGATTTTGATCCTTTGATGCCACGGAATATTCAATGCATACATTGAAAATGTAAAGAATAAACACAATGAACGGAAATCATTACCTGAATATATATATATATATATATAGATAGTATATATATATATATATATATATATATATATTTGTATTTTTTTTTCATTTCTGTCGGTGAAATTCACGAAATATTTGCATATAATGTGTACTCGGTTCATCATGACAGACTTGACCGTTCACCTAAGACTTGCTGACTTCTGCTCATCATGAGAGGAGCTCTCGAGACTAATGTTTCCTTTTTCGAATGTAGCATTTTCGAAACTTCCATTTTTTTTCGTTTTTTTACGGTGCCTGAACTACCATTAAACCTCAATTTCATACATTACAACATGAAAATAAAGTAGCTCTGAATAATCTGAAAATGTTACGTAACTGCTAAAATAGTTAATAGTAAAAATTCCTTAATAAATTTATTGCCTTTAGAATATGTTTTGGTCATATTCTAGTCCAACTGAAGAAATCAATACTGGAAGACAAATGAGGCCTTGAACTTCTCCCACTATAACTCCAGCACTTGAACGTAGCAAAGTGATTTTTTTTCCAAGGGCTTGATATGACCTGTTTTGTAATTCCTACTTGTTGAAGAGCATCCTCTGAAGAACAGTAATCTATGGAGTGAATACATAACATGTGATACATATTACCATATCTACGATTTTTATGAAATATTATATTACTATTAAGCCCTGTCCACACTAGCGGGCACTTCCCGACGGGCACACACAGTTCCCATAACCAGTTCCACTATACTGACCGACTGAGTATGGAGCCAGAACGATGCGATTGTCTGGTAACGCTGCTCCAGAAGCGACTGAAAACATAAACAGCTGGAAGTGCCCGACGGGCATGCTCGCTCATGTGGACAGGTCATTAGACGTTGCTCAGGCCACAGACGAAAAATAAAAAAGAAAACTTGGCTCTTACCCAGATCTCTGACACCCCGCCCCCCAAAAAACAAATAAAAATTATAACTCTGGACCGGATGGTTTCTTTTGGACACAAGAATGTAGATTTTATTTCATATACCAGTATTGGTGGATCCAAAATGTGGAAGATTCTGACAAAAATTCATCAGCTGATTTGTTCCCAAAACTTGACAAATCGTTGGAGGTTGAAACTCAAGACGCTGCCATTAAACGTGTTTACTTGTCAATAGCTATGGGACTTCCGAACCTGACCAATTAGGAGACGAGACTGAATCACTTCCAACAGATGCTCTGTTTGCCTTGAAGAATGCTACATCTGATGATAAGTTTGACCTGTTATAATCTGTTGTTATCAGACTCACCTCTCCATGAAATCTGCGATTTACTGCAGAGCCACTGAAGATGAAAAATTTCTGTACTATAGTAGATTCACATCAATCGTGCATTCGATGTCTAGGCCCGTCCCCTAAGACGCTCCTGATTGGCTGTTGATAAGCCAATCGCAGGGCTGCAAACTCAGTTTCTCGAGAGAGCTCACAGAGGCAGGATGTATGTTCCACCTCTCCTGAGGGATACTTTTGAAAGGCGTATCCCTCAGGAGAGGTGGAATATGCATCCTGCCTATGTGAACTCTTTCGAGAGGGACTGAGAGTTTTCAGCCCTGCGACTGGCTTATCAACAGCCAATCAGGAGCGTCTTAAGGGACGGGCCTAGACATCAAATGCACGGTTGATGTGAATCTACTATAGTATGACTGAATGACAATAAGTGCAGAACTTACTGCACAGAGACCTTCCGTGAAAATGGAGGCATTGCTTCGTGAACAGAATCGATTTGCTTCGTTGCACATATGACATCAATCGCTTCAAGTAGTGTGGGGAAGTATTTTGATAAACTTGAGAACATTGCATCGGTTTCTCTCAAGTTTAGTTGGGAATAAAAAACCTTCGCTCAGTCATTTCACAGATGGGCATAAAACGGATGGGTGCAGATCTCATTTTAAACTCGGCTTTTCATGCTTCTGTTAATATTCGCAGGACAGATGATATTTAAGAGTGTATTTTGTTCAGTGGGGAACTGACAGCCTGCAAAGGGGCCCATTTGTCTGCTTGAGAAATGGTAAGGTACAGCGCTATTTGACAATGGTGAAGACTGGACGATGTATATATACTATGTTATAAAATTTATACACGTTGACCTTCATGGAGTATCCGTATATTAAACAAATTGTCATCTCTCTTAAATTGCTCATAGATGTATGCTCGAACCCGATGGAGAATAACATAGGAAAATACATTACCGCTTGTTATCCGATATACCCAAAGAGGTATTAACGCATGAACAAATGAATTTACACTAGGGTAAACAGAAAAGACACAGTGCGCATGTAACATTTCAAAAGTTGTAGTCTCTATTGCATATATAAAATGTCAATATTATTCCAAACACTGTCTGGTATATCAATAAACCACAAGGATATATTATTGATTTTCATGGACGCTCCCCGAGTGTAATAAAGATGGTAGTGGGCGGGGTTTCAAATTCATGACGACGAAACAAGCTTACTCTAGACGCGTGCTAAAAACTACGGTCAAATAAAGCGTTGTTTCACCAACGAAAATGAAAATAAGCACGCTACATATGGTTAGAAATAATTCTTCTGCACTGTTTAACATGCATATTATTTATTCTTTACCTTTGTATTCTAATAAATAAATCATAAATATTCTAACATAAAATTCCTGTAATTCTAACTCGACGAGAAACACCTTTTTTCCAGACATTTTTAGGCTTTCCTACCCCACCACCACCACCACCACCACCACCACCAACAACAAAGTAGTTTGAAGGCTTACACCCCTAGCAAATAAAAATCTTCGATATGATATTATGATTATCCGGAATTTTTCTCTCCCGATACAAACAGATCAGGGATATAGTATGTACTGCATTAGCAATAAACTCTTAAAAGCTGCCTTTGTGACCAGATACATAATCATCCTGAAAGGATACTGAAAACAGGACTAACAAGAAACAGACAAAATTCATTAATGAGTTTCCTGAAATTGGCCTCTCTCTCTCTCTCTCTCTCTCTCTCTCTCTCTCTCTCTTCTCTCTCTGGTTTATTTATACACTTACAGATGCAGTTCACTTTATTACAACTCAGGTATGCACGCTAAAGGAAATAGAGAAACTTAGACTGAAGGTTAAGAGGTCGTGGAAATATAAATATATATTCCTAGCCAAGGAAGTTTTTACCTCCCGCTAAGCAAACCTTCACTGGACAACTTGTGATAAATAACGTTGTTGTTCGTATAACTTACCAACAAGAAATCATGAAATTACATCACACGCTAGACCTGACCCTCAAATTTGGTGGAAGCAGTTTCTCTCAAAATGAGACTTTTAAAGAAATGAAACCTGTATCATCCTCCGAATTCTTCAAACTGAATTTCTCAATTTATGCTAATTTTAGAGGGAAAAGTAATGCAATTTCTTATTGTTATTGGTGTTTAAGAGGCCATGGCTGGAGTAGGCCCCCTCCCCACATAGGCCTTTTGATGGGGGCCTTTGAACCTTTCTTCTTCAAAAGGTATCTGAAAACTGAAAAGGGAACAGCGGTAGGGAAGAGGAAGGAAAAACATTTTGTTTTTCCTTTTCCAAGAGAAAAAATAAAGGAGGTATCTTATTGGAAGTGTCAACAAGGCCTGATCCGACCTCCAACTTACTCGATTCACATGCGAGATTTTACCCTCACGCATAAATTGTAAACATTACATTCCTAACTTTTAACGTAAATTCAAACGTGCTAAAATCTACCGTGAAATAGTGTTGTTTCACCAACGAAAACTAAAATAAATACGCTATATTCTATTAAAAACTATTTTTCCATATTTTTAACAAGCACATTATTTTTTACGTTTTCATTCTAATAAATAAATCATAAAGATTCTTTCCTAAAATACCTGTATCTTTACCTCAACGCGAAACACCCTTTTCAGACCTTTTTAGGTTCTTCCAAACACCTTTCCTACACCCTAATAAGAACACCACCACCAACAACAAGAATAAGAAAGTAGTTTGTAGGCTTACTCCCCGAGTAAGAGAAAATAACTATATGCCCATTTCTTTTGAGTCTATTTCCTTTTATCCCTACATTTTTTCTCTCCTCTTCAACTTCTTTCTCTTTCTGTAACAGACTGCTCTGCCTTTTTCTGGATTTTTTTCTCTCGCCATTTCTTTAGAGTATACAAGGGCCATGGGAACAACATCGACCAGTGCTTTACTTGGAACGTAAAACAAGACTTTAATTTCCTCTTATTTATCAAAAATATACTGTTGAAACAACGAAACGACATAATGTAACTTATTTTATCAATTCTTTAACAAATCCCCTTATATTCCACTGACGGGTTAGAGATGTGTATTTCTGGTGATGGAAGTTCACGCTCGACGTGGTTCGGAAGTCACGTAAAGCCGTTGGTCCCGTTGCTGAATAACCACTGGTTCCATGCAACGTAAAAACACCATACAAACAAACAAACAAATCCCCTTCTATTCAATACCCAACCAATAAGTTTTAGCACGAAGCTTCTCTGCTACCAAATAGTTCCTCGTTTGAAGTTATTTTCTATTAGCCAGCAACGTTCAGGCGCGTTCAGTAGTTCCCCTTCTGTCTCAAGAGCAAGTGTGGCTCGAACTAGTCACTACTAAAAGTCGAATTCTTGAGGGGTAAATGATTTCATGTCGGCATTCCAGCCACATTCAGTTAGATGGGGTTTGTCACTCTAGCCGAAGACAGTTTTTGTCAGCACTCCAATGCTGTGAAAACTTGCTTGCATTTAAAAAGATAATGAAAACTGACAATTGAGTTATTCAAGAAGACTCCCAAGCTTAAAAATAACAAAGGAACACGGAAGGGGAACGCCGACCGAGGTCCCAAACATTTTTAAAGTGCAAAATATGACACTTATTCTCCGAGTTGAGGATTTATGAGTATACCATAGGTGGGCCATGTTGTGTAGTTTGTTTTGGGTACAGTGTACACTCTCTCTGATACAAAATGGAATTTTTATGCAATTTATTTTCTACTAATACGTCAGTGTTCCCCCACCTCACCCTATGGCCTAAAAACTGACCTGCTTCCACTGCTAATCAGGAATTTTTTTTATGCCACTTCCTTCTAATTGGCAACTCAGCAATTTACTCATTATGAATAACACGTCAGGACGTCAGGGTAATTTGAGTGGCCAATATAATAACAGTATAACATTTAATTGCTTGATTGACCAAAGCAATCACGCCATGTTAATAGCCTGGCTGGTACAATCACTCCAACACAGGCAGAAAGAAGTCTGTCAGTGCCATCACTCTGCATTCCCCGTTATTTGGTTTACCATTGCATTAATGCAATCAAGTCTGGACACTTGATAGACAAGCGTAATCATGGCATCACGTTTAGTTACCCGATTGACGTTCGCAATCACGCCCCATTCCCCGCAGCATATTCCCGAACTGTAACGGTTTACCGGGACCTTCCCTGAAAAAAGCGGGACGCCAGATCTTCAAAACTAACCATAGAATCTTCCTAAAAATAATTCTAATGTGATTCCTACAGCCAAATTTCCAAGTAGCTGTCCCATTATTAATGGGATCTAACCTAAACTAACTTAACCTAACCTAGGGACATGGCCAAAATAAAACCTGGGCTGTCGCGACACTAGCATACACCTCGGGAATTTGCTTCCTGACCCATCATTGCCCAATACAGCCATGTCACTGGGACTGTATGCTTAAGTTTGACCGATCAGTGTAATTCTAAAATTATCTACATCGAGACTTAACCCTTCTCAGCATAAAAATATCTTACGTGGGAGGATTCTCTTCAAAGAGAATTGAATTTCCTAGAGAATATCATCCGTTCAGAGCATCGCTCTTTTATTCACTGTTTTCCTGAAAAGAATACTTTGTGATTTACGTCAGTATCGTTCCGTTCTGTCGAACTTTTGTCCCTCCACTGATTACTCCCATTTTTCTCTCAAAGTTCTTCCGGAATTTATATTTCGTTTCTCGCTTCCTTTGAGTCGCTGTGCAGTCTCCTAATATTTTCCTCTGAGAAACTACGTCATAAATTTTAAACCCCGTCTTCCTTTTCCTCTTCCTGTCCATGACGCTTTGTTCATCACTGTCGCTTATATTTCTGTTATTATCTTCTTACTTTTCCATTACTATTCCTTCAATTGCAAAGGTTTGCGTTCGGCTTCCCATTCTTAAATTTTTGCACCAGGATTAAAATTTTTTTTTTCTCATTCTGTCAAAACTTGGCAAACATGCCCCTTGGGGGTAAGTTACCACCTCCCGCTTATATTTTTGCCATTTCTTCTCTGTCATCAGTCTGTTTAAATTTCAATATTCTATTTTTCCTGACTTTGATAAAAGTTAGTGCGCATCTACCTTGGGACTTTATTCTGTTGCCTCGGTAGTTTTGTCCTTTTTCAAAGGTCCACTTTGTATCCTGAAGATTTGATGTTTCAATGAATCTTTCTGTATTTCCAACGCTCTCCTGTTTCTTCTTTCAATAAAAACATTAACAACAACAACAACAACAACAACATTAATAATATAATAATATAATAATAATACCTTTCTTCTGTACTCAAATTGGCTATTAAAACGTCAAATGGGGGATTCACGTGAAAAAAATACCACATTTTTGACATGAATCTCCCATTTGGAGTTTACATAACCAAAATGAGTACAGAAGGAAAACCAGTAATAAGAATAGGAAACTTCTATACAAAATAAACGCGGCTAAAATAGCCATTATTTTCAATAAGACCTGCGTTAATGATAATATAATAATAATAAATTTAAAGTCTTGAACGTCAGGTTTAGGATCTGAAAGATGCAATAGAAAAATTTAGGCCAGAGGCCAAGCACTGGGACCTACGAGGTCATTCAGCTCTGAAAGGGAAATTGAGAGTAGAGACGGTTGAAAGGTGTAACTGGAGGAAAAACTCAAGGCATTTGCTCTATGAAACAAGAGTTAGTAGAGGGTGGATGGCAAGATGGAAGCGAGAGAATATGAATGGAGGTACAGTAAAAGGAATGAAAGGAGTTACAGCTAGGGGCCGAAGGGACGCTGCAAAGAACCTTCAGTAGTGCCTACAGAGGATTCAGCATCTGATGTTTACCCGATTATGATGAAACTTGGTAAGCAGATACCCTGAAAGTGGGTGATTATGTTTTTTTTGCACCGCATACTTTCGTCTTTTAGGTTGGTTCACAGCTATAGTTAAAAAAATCTAGTCACTTTTGTAGTTCCTCACTGTACGAGTCGGTTACGTGCTCGACTACCGATCTCAGGGTCCGGGTTCGATTCGCCACTCTGCCAAAGCAAAATCAGAGGAATTTATTTCTGGTGATAAAAATTAATTTCTCGATGTGGTTCGGCTACCACAATAAGCTGTAGGTCCCGTTGCTATGTAACCAATTGGTTCCTAGCCACGTGAATAAATATCTAATCCTTCGGGCCAGCCCTAGGAGAGCTGTTAATCAGCTCAGTGGTCTGGTTAGACTATGATATACTTAACTCTGTCACTTTTGCTCTGGGCAGAGGATTCACATTATGAAGCAGTATTCCAGAAGAAGTTTATTTTAAAAATCAAGAAATGAATACCATGGACTTTCTGCTAATGCCAAGTAATCAATGAAAGTAACTACTTTTTCTTAAAGACCATCAGGAAATGAGGGAATGAAAGGTATATCAAGAAACTGGGAACATAATTTCAAATTTCAATCTAGATATATCAGTATTCATCCTGAGCTACATTTAAAAAGTTGAATTCCTTCGTCACAGCATTACAGAAATAAAACAAGGCGTGACGCAACCTCCAGCTTACTCGGGACGCGTAAAATATTTTCCCATTATGCATAAGTTGTAAACATTATATTTCCAAGTTAGTGTGAAGTGGTCTTCGTAATTAATACTCATACTTATTACAACTCATGCTAACAACAAGGATCAAATAAAAATGACACAAATTAGACACATTTATATATTCCCAGTTAAAGTGAAAACAATATAATCGAACAGAAACATAGACTAAAGTCAGTACACCAAACAAATTAAAACATGCAAAAATCTACGGTCATTTAACACGGGCATTGTTTCACCAACGAAAATCAAAATAAATACGCTAGATTTTACTAGAAACATTTTTCTGTACTGTTTAACATGCACATTATTTAGTTTTTACTTTTTCATTCTAATAGATAAATCATAAATATCCAATCCTAAAATACCTGTGTCTTTAACTCAACGCTAAACACCTTTTTCAGACCTTTTTAGGCTCTTCCATAGGGCTTCCCTGGCCCCACCCCCAACAAAAACAACAACAATGTAGTTTGTAGGCTTACTCTCCGAGTAAGCAAAAACATGATAGGAGAAACCACTTGACAATAAACTTCACATAATTACAGGGTTCTGTGGTTAAACGTGAAGACTAAACCGTGAATTATTCCTCAGAAATTGAGGTTCACATTTTATTTCTATTTCAGTCTCTAATTTTACATTAAGTCGTTTCTATCTTTCATTGCTATTCTCCGCCTTTTAGGTCGTTTCACATTTTTTTTTATTACTTGGGGAGTAAGCCTACAAACTACTTGTTGCTTTGGGTGGGGGGGGGGGGGGGGGGGGAAGGGGGGGGGGGGGCGGAGCTGTAGAAAAGGTCTATGGAGGAGCCTAAAAAGGTCTGAAAAAGGAGTTTTGATTTGAGTTAAAGATACGGTAATTTTAGGATAGGATATTTATGATTTATTTATTAGAATGAAAATGTAAAAAATAAATATTGCGCTTGTTAAACCGTACAAAAACATTGTTTCTAATTATATAGAGTAGTATTTATTTTAATTTTCCTTAGTGAAAGAAGGCCCTATTTGACTGTAGATTTTAGCACGTTTTAATTTTACGTTGAAAGTTAGGAATATAATTTTTTAAACGTATGGGTGAAGGGAAAATCTTGCACGCATACCGAGTAAGCTGGAGGTCGGCACACCCCTTGTTACCCATTTCCATCGCTTTCGCACCTTTTTCTGCTATTATTGCTTCTTTCTCTCCCTTTGTCTCTCTGACTCTCCTCAAGTGTGATGTCATTGTGTTGTTAGAGAACCGTTCATCATAACCATCTAATGAATTTCTTGGTCGCTTTCTGTCTCTTCCCGAATCCCTCTCCCTTCGCCATTCTCTCTCTCTCTCTCTCTCTCTCTCTCTCTCTCTCTCTCTCTCTCTCTCTCTCAATGAAGCGGAAGGCAGGTCTTCTTCTTTTCTAGAGGCGAACTCATTAGTGAATCGAGATGTTCTCGCTCTGATGCCTCGACTCCCGTTCGCGAAAGTGTGGTTCTGAATTTTAATTCTCCCGTTCAATCATCAGTAATCTTCCTGGTCATTAGGGAGCATTCCAGTCTGACTTCCCATCCCTCTGCTACCAGGATTCCAGTCATTCGGAATTGTTCCTTGAACTAGCTGAACTGCTCTTTTACAAAGAAGGGATTACATATCGAGCCACGCTGATCTTGAATTCTTCAATGTGATCCAGATAAGGAGGACAGATTGCTAACGATTAATACACAAATGAAAATTCATTTTGGTAAAAAATAGAAATAAATTCTCATGGTATAAAAACAACAAACGTTCATTACAGGGAACTACGCTTCACTCAGTCATTGCCTTTTTCCTTCCTTCCGCTGCAATTGCACGAATATTGACAATACCTTATTTATTTTTTGCTGGTAGAAAGAGAAAATGATTTTCTAATCTGGGCATCCCAGCAGATGAATGTCGATAAGTAGGATGAATCTTTTTTGACATGTATGGACGAACGTATGTATCTATACACACACACACACACATATGGGGATACAATCCACAATGATGTAAAATTCTTCTGTAGTTTTATATAATATAAATTTCTTGTACAGCAAATTAGCCTACAGATGCAATTTGCTCTACAAGAAATATATTTTTTATCGAACTACAAAAGGATTTTACTTCATTGTGGATTGTATCCCCATTTACTTACAGGTACGACATATATATATATATATATATATATATATATATATATATATATATATATATATGACATATATATATATATATATATATATATATATATATATATATATATATATATATATATATATATGTCGTACCTGTAAGTAAATGGGGATACAGTCCATGATAATGTAAAATCCTTTTGTAGTTCGCTAAAAATATATTTCTTGTACAGCAAATTGCATCTGTAGGCTAATTTGCTGTACAAGAAATACATATTATATAAAACAACAGAAAGATTTTTACATCATTGTCGATTGTATCCCCATATGTGCGTGTGTGTGTGTGTGTATGTATATATAGATACATACGTACGTACATTTAAGCCAAAAAAGATTCATCCTACTTATCGACTTCCATCTGCTAGGTTGGATGCTGAGATTAGAAAATAATTTCTCTTTCTACCAGGGAAAAATAAATAAGGTACTACGTATCAACATTCGTGATTAAAGTATTTAATCAGATGGTCCTACCAGTATTAAACTGTGCATCAGAAACTTGGAGCCTTAGTAAAGCCAAAGAACATAAGATAGTTAACATCTCAAAGACCCATGGAAAGAATAATGATGGGAATAACACTAAGAGACAGAAAAACAGCAACATGGATACGAGAGCAAACTATAGTAGAGGATATTTTAACAAGTAAGAAAAAGAAATGAGTGTGGGCAGGACATATAATAAGAATGTCAGATAATAGATGGACGAAGAGAATAACAGAATGGGTCCCTTAGAGGTTGCAAACGAAGCAGGAGAAGGAAGAGAAGACGATGGATTGACGAGCTAAGAAAATTTGCAGGTATAGAATGGCATAGAAAGACCATAAATAGAAGGGAGTGGAAGGACATATCTGAGGCCTTTGTCCTGCACTGGACTAGAAAAAGCTGATGATGATGATGATGATGATGATATATATATATATATATATATAAATATATATATTATATATATATATATATTATAATATATATATATGTATATGTATATATATATAATATATATATATATATATATATATATATATATATTATTATATATATATATATATATATATATATGGCAAAAGCGACGGAGGCAAGTGAGGTCTTTCGACTCAATGTCCTTGACTTAGTAGACTGACAACTATATGATTGATTGATCATGGAATTTAGGGCATAGCCCAAGCGCTGGGACCTGTAAAGATAATTCACTGCCTGACAATTATATGACGATAAGTTTACAAAGAAAGGTAGTATAAATGAGACACAGGTATTATAAAGGAAATAGTAGGTACCTAGAAATCAACCCACCTGGAAAATTAGTAACCTTCCCAAAGCCGGGGGTACAATTTAATAGGTTTACAAAAAGATTAATTCCAACTGCTCAGAATCAGGGACAAGACAATTAAGAGATTGTCCAGGGCGGTAACTGACCACACACCAAATTTCATTTTTGTAAACAATAAAACTTTTTCGCAAGGTAAACTTACCCATAAAAATTGATTAAACATACATATACAAAGAAAGTATCTATAAGGTAACTAATTTGTAATTAATTCTGTGATTTTATCTTTAAGATCATTCTGTAACATGTTACTCATTCAAGGGTCAAGAGACTACAAGTCAGAGCTAATATTGAAATTACAATTGGAAGTACGTTGTCAGCTTCTAAATGATTTCGTAACAAGACATCTTTTGATCTTGCAATTACTGACCTGCCCTTCCATTTTATTCCGTGGTCGTTTTCACTTTAATGAATAAATATTGCATTGCATGTTTGCCCAGGTTTGACAGAAAACGACCACAGAATGAACCTAAAGATAAAATCACAGACTTGATTATTATAGATACTTTCTCTCCTCTCTCTCTCTCTCTCTCTCTCTCTCTCTCTCTCTCTCTCTCTCTCGTTTCTTCCTCAAATTACTAAACTAAATTACTGAGCAGCTATCTACAAATCCTTGAGTGCTCACAGTTGTAACTGAAGTATTTCGACCTTCGTGATAAACTTGGAGATCTGGCGACTACTGATAACCACCAACAGGCAATTAACTTGTTTTCTCCTTATTGTTTACAGCTTTTTGGTAACTAGCTACAGTATCTTTCAAGAGCCAGATAATTCTGAATAGAGACGTGACTAAAAGAATGCAAAAAGTTGTCTGGCAAATACAGAAAGGCCTAGCTGTTCCAGTGGCTTTATTTCTCTACAGT
>NC_061109.1:3049472-3051972 GCF_015104395.2 Macrobrachium nipponense
GCTTATAATCAATAAAAAAAATTAACTCCTTTTACATTTATACGAACGTCTAACTATCTTCTCCATCAAATGTAAACATAACCAACCAAAAATGCACGGCAGCAAAAATCGAGTTCTCCGTACAGCGTATAATGATGTATAAAACTATCAATGACCAGCAGCTCTCCAGTTGCTCACTAGATGCGGCAGAGTGAGGGTGCGTCCCATTCCTCCGGGAAGTGCTGCCAGATTCATGATCCACGGCTATCTTTAACATTAAATAAAATATAAATAAATGACTGAGGCTAGAGGTTTGCAATTGGGTATGTTTCATGATTGGATGGTGGATGATCAAAATACTAGTTTGCAGTCCTTCAGCTTAGATCTGAGGGCGGACGGACGGACAAAGCCGTCACAATTTTTTTTTACAGAAAACTAAGAAACCCCTACAGCGTAATTTAAGTGAGAATAATCTGAAGGATACTAAATTCTACCCAGGCACCTCAATGGCAAGTTCTGCTTTGATCATTGTAACTTGTTTATTATTATTATTATTATTATTATTATTATTATTATTATTATTATTATTATTATATAACTTCCTTAATTAACTACTGCAAACAGACTTCTATAATCTGTTCTGCAGAAGTCTGATTGGAATAATTACCCAAGCGAAAAAATGAAATCATAACGAAGAAGGATTGGTTAAATACTGAATAATGAGGTAGATGGATAAACACAAAAAATAGACAAAAAAAAAGTTATTTTGAGTTTACCTCCAAGTTCAGACTATTCGGAAAATGCGTCATGGCCTCCCTAACAAGATTTAATTAAAACATAATGAATTTCACATAGCGTAAATTCAAGCTAATTGTTTAAAATCTCTCTCTCTCTCTCTCTCTCTCTCTCTCTCTCTCTCTCTCTCTCTCTCTCTCTCGTGACAAATGCCTCCCAGTTTGTCCTTCGAAGGAACTGACTCTTTAGAAGGACCAATCCAGAACTTCTCAGTCACGATGTGCCACCTTCCTAGATTTGTCGTTTTATTATGAATATATATTCATGCGTCTTTCGTCGTAGCTTTTAATTTTACTCTTGTAATTTTTCTCACAGTTGTTCTGTAGTCAATAGTCAATCTACCCACATACAAACATACATGCACACATACACACACTCAAACGCACACATATACTATATACCCCAAGTTCGACGTTGATTTGTAAGGTCGGAATCGGTATAAATTCATAACCTCACTTGTTGGCCGAATCGATAACTTCACTGACGTCCTGATTTCGTCTCTGTCCGCTGGGCGGTGGTTCGAACCCACGAGAGGACGAAATTATTATCAACTAAAAAATTCCCCTTTGGTTTACATATATGAAAATATATTAATTCCGAGATAGAGCGAATTAGATATTAAAGGACATTTGTAGCTCGAAAAATTTATATGAATCACGGTGATGTGATAATTATTCACACACACCACACCATTCCTATTTCTATATATATATATTATATATATTATATATAATATATATATATATACAACACACCACCACAAATAAAAAAAATAAATATATAGTGTATACATTATATATATTATATCGTATATATATATATATATATATGTAGTATATAGTATTTATACACACACAAAAAACACACACACACACACACACACATATATATATATATATATATATCTATATTATATTATATATAGTATATCACATATACACTGTTCGCTGTGCGTTAGGGCGTATGCTTAAAAATCTTCTGTACCATAAACTTTTTTTTTACTGAATTAAGTTTTAAGCAAATGCATTGCGTGGAAATCCTAGCTAATAAGATTAATTACTGCGCAAGGTTGTAATCTCATTTCATGCCCTACTTAACTTAATTCAGCCTTCATGGGTGTATCTCGTATTTCGAAAAGAATTCTTTTAGTTGTAAAGCATATATATATATATATATATATATATAATATATATATATATATATATATATACACACACATTATATATATATTATATATATATATATATACATATATATATATATATATATATATATATATATATATATATATATATATATATTATATATATAATGTGTGTGTGTGTGTGTTTGTGTTTTCTCTTCTGGGTTGTTCTAGAATCTTCCCTTACACTATCATCAGACTGGACTGTAAGTGTCCCGACATGTTATTGGGCAATGTATCGGACCCATCTCAATAATACAGTGATAAGATATTTTTCTTTCTTTTTGGCTTGTTTTTTTTTGCTCACTGGCCTCTCTCTCTCTCTCTCTCCAAGTGCTGCTGATAATCCAGAAGTATAGACTCTCGAGAGGGCGGTCAATTAGAGATATGATCCACCTAGACAAGTGTTATGGCAGTTTTTTTTTTTTCGTCTCATCTTGTCCAGACGTTTTTCTCATCCTCGAATTTCTCGTCATTAATTCTGCTTTCAGTATTGCTCTTCATTCTTTGGCGCGAAACAATAAGGGGGCAACGGTGAGGGGG
>NC_061109.1:3056972-3071972 GCF_015104395.2 Macrobrachium nipponense
ATGTAAGCATTACTTTAATAAACAATTAGGAAGCTTCGCAAAGTAAAACGTTAACATCCATTTCATAATCTGAGAGAGGGAAGGAGAGAAACAGACAGACAGACAGTCGGTACGAACTGACAAAGCAATGATGAACAGCTCTCCAAGGCTGCCCGAAGGATTAGATATTTTTTACGTGGCTAGGAACCAATTGTGTCACCTAGCAACGTGAGCTATTGCTTATTGTGGGATCCGATCCACATTTTTATCGAGAAATGAATTTCTAATCACCAGAAATAAATTCCTCTGATCCCACGTTGGCAGAGTGGGGAGCGAACTTGGGCTATCAAATCGGATATGCATGTAGAGAAAAAATGTGAGAAGACAGTGGAATCATCTTTATAATGAAAAAGAAAAAAAATCACATGTACGAAAACAAGTAGTGAAATGAATCAGTTAAACTGTGGAGGAAATACATCTCGTAAAAATAAAATAAGAATATAAGAATAATTTTTTTAAAACACGCTTTTATCAAAATGCACTAAAAGAGTGGACAAAAGATTTTTTTGACTCACCAGTATTTTCTTACAATTAACCATGTCTACAAAAATAAAAGCGTGGGCTCCAAACATGGAAGGAAATGCTATAAGAAAAGAAATATAAATATTTTTTTATCTCTTGTATCATTTTTCTTCCATGTTTGGCGTCCAGGCTTTTATTTTTGTAGACATGATTAATTGCAAGAAAAACCTGGTTTGTCTAAAAAAAAAAAAACTTGATTTTCCACTTTCTAGTGCATTCTAATAAAAACATTTTAAAACAAACTTCTTTATATTTATTTTGTACTTTTCAGTTTTGACAGAAACTGTAACCGATTTATGATTGTAACTACGAAGGTGATATCAGGTCGAGCCAAAGAAGGGTTGGGAAATCCGTAGAGTTATTTACCGAGTCCAAAAAGTTGGGTAAAATCCGAAGAGTTTCATACGAGTCCTGAGATACTCAAAGAGGTCGCTGTAGGGTCACTAGAGGTCACTGCTGACCTACTGATCATATAACGTAGTACTGTTACCGGGACTATACAAATTTCAAGTCGATCGGACGAAGGGAACAGGTCGCAAATTGGGTTATCAGATCTGACCAAGACAAACAAACATACACAAAAGGAAGATAACTAAAAAAAGACTAATAGAAAGTTTATTGTTAGCTTGAATTCAGAGGGAAATTGAGGTAGCATGGCATAACTTATTGAAGAGGGAAGCGGAGGCAGGAAGGCGTCAAAGAGTAAATCGTTATTCATAATTCTATATTACGAGTTTTTTGGTGCGTGCTACATGCGCTGGAACCTGCTACTGCTGCTGTCATCCCTACCCTCCCAGTCCCTTACCTACCTACCCACTTATTACAGGGCGAAGTAGTAGAGTAAATGGCCCCCTCAAAAGGACGTGGTGATGGGGTGAAATAATGATCGCATTTAGAATTACCGGCTGTGAAATTAAAATATTGGAGAGGCATCTGGATCTAAAATGAAAGCAGTCAAGGTCTGACTCTTTAGCGCACAAAGGAAAATGTAAAATGTCTCAAGTATAACGACTGACTCTAAATTTTGGCATACATTTAATATCCACCTACAGATCTATGGTAATAATGCACCAATCATAAGGAGTCTATAGTAATGTGACTAACATTGAGACAGTAACATTAAAGAGTGTGACAGGGAAGACCTGAATATATAATATAGAAACACTGAAAGCGCGGTTACAGAAGAGGGAATTGACGATTCAAGAACTTTATAAGGCATACTGTAGCCATATTATGAAAGTCAAGATGATATCAAGTCGCAGCTCTACAATGGCTGCCATCTGTTGCACATGCAGAGAACTATTGTAGGTGACAAAGGCTTATCCCTATTCAACTATAATTAACCTCAATGTATGCTGCAACTACATGATGTAAGTAGTCAGCATCAACCATGATTCATATTTCAAGAAAGTAGCCACACACAGGAGTTTCAAATCAGGTAATCGCATAGCAAGTGCTTTCCACTTAAAATGCCATCACACAGGTACACATTTATCAAGAAAAATGTCTCTTTTCATTCAAGTATATCTTAGTTGAACTGAGCTGATTAACAGAACTCCTAGGGCTGGCCCGAAGGATTAGATATTTATTCACGGGGCTAGGAACCAATTGGTTTCTTAGCATCGGGACCCACATACAGGTTACTGTGATATTCGAACCACATTATATCGAGAAATTAATTTCTAATCACCAGAAATAAAGTCTTCTGAATCCGCATTGGCGGCAGGCAGGAGCGAACTTGGGCTACTAGATTGGCAGGCGAATACGCAAACCACTCGTCCAACGAGGAACACTTATTTTCATTCAAAACACGACACATTCACAGGGATCACGGCAAATGGACCGTGACCTTGCTAAGCGAATATCTTCAGAGCTGAATGCCCAGAAATGTTTAAGAGAGAGAGAGAACAAAAACGCAGAGGCGAAGATAAAATGATGAAACAAATTGGACCTTGGACTCTTTCCAAATGACTTTGATACCTTTCAAAGGAATCGACTGCCATAATCTAAGAGCAGCACTAGAGATCCTAGACTTCCATCGATATCCTATTCCATAGCCTGAAAAGGCCTTTGGGATGGCATTTGTTTTAGACCTTTGAAAGAGACGTGATATACAGATAACTGATCTCCCCTTGAACAAATGGCTGTTGGTAAAAAGGCGCAGTAAAAATCAAGAAACAATCCCTAGGAAAAGTTCAGGCACGACCAATTAGAATATTGAACTGAATATAGAATTTAGACCAAAGGCCAAGCTCTGGAACCTAGGAGGTCATTCAGCGCTGAGACGGAAATTGACAGTAGAAAGGTATGAAAGGTGTAACAGGAGGAAAACCTCAAAACAGTTGCATTATGAATCAATCGTTAGGAGAGGGTGGAAAGTAAGATCGAGGAAAGAGAATATGAAAGGAGGTACAATAAAAGGAACGGAAGGGGTTGCAGCTAGGGGGACGAAGGCACTAATTCGAAACCTGTTCAAAATACTGGTTTACCTACTGGCAAGGGATTCTGATATTTTGCTTAACAGGATCAAGACAATTCTGCACATTACTACGCTGTCTGTTTAGAGAGAGAGAGAGAGAGAGAGAGAGAGAGAGAGAAGAGAGATGAAGGTAAGCAAACCTCCTACTATGGACCTATGACCAACACAAGCTCACTGAGAGATCAGTTGCATTGTAATCATTTGTGACAACGTCAGACCCAACGCTTCACGAAATACCTGAAGAAGATCCACTCAGCTTAACAACGTTCACAGCCTTGCACTCTTAAAGAGTCATTTCCTTCGCCTATCCATCAAGTTGCTAGACGTGCCAAGGGAAACTATGGAAAGTGGGTTTGTGTCAATACTTTGAAAGCAAATTCATTATATCTTTGTTGATGAAACTTTATTTTGATATAACATAATGCTAAAACACCGAAGATTTCTGAAACTGTTGTTCGGAGCATATTCTATCCTTTGGTTTCACGTCTAATAGACCCTTTTTCTTCTCCATAATACAGCTACTAAAACGTTGTCCATTACGACTCATCTCACAAGTCATAGATGAACAAGACGCAAGAACTCAGAGCGCGCGCAAAATGAGGATTTTTCGAAGACTTCAAAAAGTGAATGGAATGAGGAATTGTCGTGTCATTTCCGTAGAGTATGGAACTCAAAAAAAAAATGATGAAGATGGGCGGGGTGGTCTGCCACCCAAGGACTGCAAAGGAGGCCCTGGGGGGTGCTATATGAAAGGGACCTGGAACCCTCCTTCCAGCACGTACCAGGAACTCCCTCCCTCACAAGTAGCTGCTCCCCCTCATCATACAGACATTAACCTGTCTATTTCCTCTCATCCTTTTGAGGCCCCGGGGCTTCAGGAACACTCGGGAATTATACTGAATAGCGCAAATATAACTTTACCGTGCTAATAGGTTTCCTTTGTTGCGTGCCAAATGGAAATATCCCCTTTCATAAAGTCTTTAATGGATGGGGTTGAGAGCCGAGGAGGAGGAGGAGGAGGAGGAGGAGGAGGAGGAGGAGGAGGTGGTGGTATAAGTGTGAACTGGAAATGAAAGTCAATTCGCGCCTCCATTCAGGCGAGCTAAACCGAGGAGGGAGCTCGGAATACGATCCGGGATTCACCCTTATATAGTATTTCTCCTTTCTTTCGGGTGTCACTGGATTCTTAATTTCATTGTGGCAGCTTCGATGCCGAGATACCCTTCCGATTAACAACGGACATGGAACGTAAATTAAAAAATTACTATAGAAGATTCACATCACCCGTGCATTTGATGTCTAGGCCATTCCCTTACGACGCTCCTGATTGGCTGTTGATAAGCCAGACACAGGGCTGGAAACCCTGTCTCTCGAGAGAGTTCACAGAGGCAGGATGTTAGTTCCACATCTCCTGGGGGATACTTTTGAAAGATGTATCCCTCAGGAGAGGTGGAACATAGATCCTACCCATGTGAACTCTCAAGAGAGACAGAGTTTTCAGCCCTGTGACTGGCTTATCAACAGCCAATCAGGAGCGTCGTAAGGGATTGGCCTAGACATCAAATGCACGGTGATGTGAATCTTCTATAGTAACAGTGGTAAATACACTGTTCCAGCAATCACATAGAATGGGTCAGAAAGGCTATAGAATCACAAACCAATCGTTCATAGAATAAAATATATTACTATGGAGGGAAAAGATTGCAAGAGAACAAGGAACACGTGGACAGTTATAATGAAATATAAGCCAGAAAATTCTACAGTTATGGTACACGATTCTTTGAAGGGAGCAGTTTATAGTCGTCGTTTGATCTTACAGTCACCAGCATCGATAACAGCTTTTTCGGGCAATGTGACATCTGACCTCTAAACAGAAGCCCAGTAACTAAGGTCCCACAAACTAGTGACTCATAAAAATAAAATAAAAAATATCTTACAATTGCGAGATGCATAAAAAATACCATTATTAAAATGATTATCATATAGAAATTTCTAAGGCGTTTGCCATCGTCTGGTATAAAGGTTCTACTAGCCAAGGTTTTCTTTGACATGGCCGACTTTTATGAATAAAAATTATTGTTATTATTATCATACTCCCCTTTTTCGTCTACTCACTTTGTAAATATACTATACTCTGTTTTTTTTACATCTGTCCATCCGCTGTGGTGTTTTTGTATGGCAACACTGCGTCCCGGGCTTTAGATAGTTACGCTATGTGTAAGTTTTAGGTAAATAAAAGGATATCTGGGTGTACATTGCAACTGAAGAGTGTTTTAATAATTTACTGTATGCGAATTACACCGTTAATATTCGAAATAGGATATTATTATAATCGTGAATGTAAGCTGAAATGTTGGACTATCTAAAGCCCGGGACGCAGTTGTTGCCATAACAAAAACACCACAGGCGGGTGGACAGATGAAAAAAAACAGAGTATAGGTGTTCCATTCCTCATCAGGAATATTGTTAGCCTGGGAAGTGTTTTTTCAACCATTCTATACCTTCATTTAAGCTAAAACCTAATTTGGCCTACGTCACCTGTCCATGATTGTGCAGAAGATACAACCCACAATATTTCTTCTTCATTTAATTCCCGTCTCTTTCGTGTTGATGATACTCAAGTCTTGAATTACAACAACTTCGTTTGTTAATTCTTATCTAATAAGCATATTTCCTTGAAGATCTCACATTGTAGTCAAGAGTTAATGTCTCTATGACAGATTTTTCCGATTTCTCTGCCTCTTCTCCCAAATCCACGTAAAAATGTCACAGAAAAAACTCACAGGAAACAGTCACATTAATCTTCCCTAGATAGTGACCCCCAAGCGTTTTACAACCTTTGTGGTGTGTTTAGTGCCACAGGCCCGTTGGGGATTTCCGTACAAATATTAACAAAAGACTGCGAGTATCATAGAGATATTGACCCCCAAGAAATATTGTGAAATACTCTTTGCGACTTTATTATCAGACGCCATAAATCAATATGACGTTTTCTCCTAACCAAAATTGTGACCTTTTTCTTCCTTTCCCATTTTTTCTCTTGACTTTATTACCGGCCACCTCGTCTCCCATTCTCTTCTTTAGTTTATCAAGGAAAGATTATAATATTCAGATTACAAATCTTCCACGATATCAGATGTGGTGTACAAAAGCCGTCAATACTTTTCTTTTTTGCAGTTATTATCGCTTCGGTGAGCTCACCGAGTCTGATCTGATGTATTACTCATATTTATGTTGTATCACATTTTTGTCTCGTGATTCTGTTCCTCTCTAGCTCCAGGGGGCTTCTCTTCTCTTTTCGAGGAACTATTTATGTCAGCCGTTGTTCTCTTTAGATCAAGGAAAGAATCCCTCCCCTTCATATATAGGTGCTTTGGATATACTAAAGGTTCGACAACTGCGTCTTTGGTTCTGCCGCCAATATTTGGAATCATCATCTTGCTTCCATTTTTTTTGGATCTTATAATCCTTTATCATTTCCGCCCATAGCAAAGGATGCTGTGGTTTCTGTTGACTGGCCCTTGCTAGTCAAAAATACAACATTGAAGATTAGGCAATGAAACAATCAAATGTCTCCACGAAAGAACCAAAAACTGAAGTGAGACAATGCAAGATAAATCTTTGATCTGGCTTAAAAGTCTCAAGACCTCCATGGTCCAATTTCCAGGAACAAAGGCGCTTAGTAAAAGATTTCTTTCCACAAACTCTGAAAGCAAATTCAAATGCACTATCTTTGTTACAACGTTTCAATGGTAGGTTTCCTCTTATCTTTTTTTTTTTCTCCTCTGCTTTTATCTACCTCTAGATTCACTTATCAAGAACTGCTGGGGAAATTTGTTTCTTAAACCACTCTGTCTAATGTTTAATTAGACTTTATGACCTTCTGCCAGGCTTCGCCAACTCACCCTTCGTCACATTAATACCCTGTTTGACCTTCTCTCGCACATCTTTATTTTGGAAGTATTGTATTAGGTCATTCAATTACAAGCGACCCCTGCTTGTTTCTGAATTAACAAATGCAGCAGCAAAAGGAATCCATCACAAAACACCTCATTAAAAAAAAAAGGCAATAGTTTCCTTAAATTCTTGTTATGATCAAGACTCACAATTACAGATGATACTTCGAAACCCCAGTAGTTCTAAAAATACGCTAACAAGTGGATATTAATGCGTGAATATATAACTGGAATTTGGTATCTCCATCAAGTAAAGCCCTTAGCTGACATTTTAAGTATGATTTCATCTATATAAAAAGCAGAATGTTCAAAACAAGATTTATATTGTTATAAGTACTTTGGGGGATGAATGTAATTTATTTTTCACTTCACAATACATTTATCTATTTTTTTTATATAATTACTAATTTTGATTACTCATTTTATTTATGTAAATAAATTATGATTTACATACACTATTATGAGTTGTAAGAATTGTAAATGTATATTTTCTTTAAAAAGAAGAAGAAAAAAGTTAATATTTAAACTGCATCTCCTCCAACGCTCTTTCATATCTGAAATGCCCCATCCAAGTTAACGCTGACTTCATCATTGTTACCGATAAAACTTTCTCTCACGTTTTTACGGCCCTTTTGTTGTCACATGAAGTAACTCGCTCAGGACAGATATATCTCGAATTGGTAAGCATAGTGAGGTAAAACTTTCCGCAGTTCCATGTTATTGTCCAAAAGGATTGCATTCAATTGAGGTCGAGGAGATTCCATTGTTTCACTTCGTCAAATAATGTGATATAATTATCAGCGACAGAAGGCACTGACTCTTTCAGTCTCTAAACCTATTGTTAACTTTCTCTTTTTCAGTCATCTTTATGACGGCAAGCGCGCTGTTAATTCAGGCAGTGACAAAGAGGGTTTAGCCTGTGTTAAGAATAATTCAGGAACAAAGAAGGTTTAGCCTGTGTTAAGAATAATTCAGGAACAAAGAAGGTTTAGTCTGTGTTAAGAATAATTTAGGAACAAAGAAGGTTTAGCCTGTGTTAGAATAATTTAGGACAAAGAAGGTTTAGCCGTATGTTAAGAATAATTAGGAACAAAGAACGGTTAGGTTTGTGTTAGAATAATTCAGGAACAAAGGAAGGTTTAGTGTGTTAAGAATAATTCAGGAACAAAGAGGGTTTAGCCTGTGTTAAGAAAAATTCAGGAACAAAGAAGGTTTAGTCTGTGTTAAGAATAATTTAGGAACAAAGAAGGTTTAGCCTGTGTTAAGAATAATTCAGGAACAAAGAAGGTTTAGCCTGTGTTAAGAATAATTCAGGAACAAAGAAGGTTTAGCCTGTGTTAAGAATAATTCAGGAACAAAGAGGGTTTAGCCTGTGTTAAGAAAAATTCAGGAACAAAGAAGGTTTAGTCTGAGTTAAGAATAATTCAGGAACAAAGAAGGTTTAGTCTGTATTAAGAATATTTCAGGAACAAAGAAGGTTTAGCCTGTATTAAGAATAATTACGTGTCAAGCTTCTGCGCATTATGAAAGTAAGTTTTGGGAAGAGTCAGTGATGTTTATCTGTTCTGTACCATAATATAAAAACCACATCAGAGGAGAGAATGCCGGATGCTTTGAGGACAGAATGAAACCAGATTCACGGTAGCTGAAGTTCAAAAATGGAATCCTTTTACTACTTTGAAAACACCGCCGGAGGGCCCTCAGTTCCAGTAATACCTCTTTTAGTCCCTCTTTCTTTCAACTTCTTCCTGTTAACATTCCTGAGTTGTTAATTTAATTTTTTACGAATTTGCCATACAGCACGTTTCCCACATGACTGAACCTTCTCAGAGCACTAATCCATCCCTTTATTTGAGCTACTATTTATAAAGGAACTCCATTTCTATTGTGCTACATATACTAACGACACAGAGTATCTCCATAGCTTATATTTTTTTTTTATTCTTTTATCCCCATTCAACGTCCACACCTGGCTTCCCCAGTGGAAAACTGACACAGCAATCCCTTCAAACACATCGAGACTTAAACTCGTCCCAGTGCTTTGCACAGGTCCTACTACATTGTTTCTTGTATTCTGCCTTCCCTCTTCTTTAGTCCTACCGTCATCCAAGACATCTGCTCCTAAAGAAGCAAACTTTCCTTCGCCCATCATCCGTTTTGACAGTCACTGCTTGATCCTCCTGGTTTCCATTTACCATCATGATACTATCTTTGCTCACAATTAGCCTCAACTTACTCGTCCTGTCAAAACTTTCAAACCATTTCATTTGTCTGGCGAATTTTTATCACTATCCTCAATCAGTATCGCATGGTAGGCAAACATTAGCCATTCCACACTCCTTTCACGACCCACGTCATCACTCAACTTTGAACCTATGTGTATTATCCCGCTCCTGAGCGCTTTTATCTCTCAGTCCATTTTTCAGCCCCATTTTCACACCAAACCAGTCAATTCCTCTCCTACACAGCTTAACACATGGTTAATTTCCTTTACAAGAACGTTTAGTTGTGATGGGAATCATGTCATCTACATTCGACATCTTCAACTATCTCTCTATTTATACTATTGCAAGGTCTCTCTAAGTTAATGTATGTCATTTACCAGTTTTCCTTTAGTTTAAAAACGTTTCGCACAACTGTTATATAACCAGTGGGACGCCCTCAAGGCGATAACCAGCGAAGCTTCAAGTTAAACCATGAAAGGGTTAACTAGGTAACTCGGAACTCTCTGCTACATATACGTTATTGATAATTGCATTTCAAGTAGTCTTCCAACATCAAACTGCAAATAATATGACAAAAGCTACAATGCGAAATGATTCTTTACAGCGGAGGTGAGAAGACAGTTTAAGAAAGCCTAGTCTTCGAGAAAACTGTCGAATTTGGTGCTGAAATCATCAGTTTTGAGAAAATTATGATGTAATAGTTAAAACATCATTCAAATGTGAATTTATGCTATTTTAAAAACAATTCTTTTATGTTTTGTCTGGCGAAAGAATTTTTCTTTTATCTTCAACACTTTTGGAGATATTGAAATTTGAATAGCAATGGACCGGGTCGGGTTGGGCTACCAGAAATGAGCCCGTTTCCAATTATGACTTTGCTTCGTTCGTAATAAACAACTAATCGAGACACTTATAAATAGTTTTACTAATGTAACTTTTTGGGGGACCAGCCCTGTTCTCAAGCTAAAAATTACAAGAAAAAATAAAATTAGAATCAAGATATTAATGTTAAACGGCATTAAATACAATAAAACAAACAATTAAAAGAACACCATTTATGGAGTGGAATGGAATGGAATGTAAAATTTAGGCTTGAAGCCGAGCACTGGAATCAGAGGGATTATTCAGCGCTATAATGAATATATGAATGAAGACAAGTGAATGGAATAGGGCAAGAGAATCCATTCTTTATCAAGGACAAGGCCACCGCCACCCTAACTCAGGGTGCGTGCTAAAAGCTATGGTCATATACCTCATTGTCTCACCAACGAAAATTAAACTGAATATGCTATATTTTATTAAAAATCATTTTTCTATACTGTTAACCATGCACATCATTTATTTTTTAAATTTCCATTCTAGTGAATAATTGATAAATATCCAATTCTAAAATTCCTGTATCTTTAACTCAACACAAAAGGCCTTTTTCAGACATTTTTAGGCTTTTCCATAGAGCTTCCCTACCTCCCAATAACAACAACGACAACAAAGTAGTTTGTAGGCTTACTCCCCGAGTAACCGGCTAGGTGTTGTGAAAATTACCCTTTGCTAAGGACTTTAAAATCTGTATTATCCATATCACAATTACTGGAAAAATCGCACGATAACTTAACACCACTTATGGCATTTTATGCGGACCCTAAGAAGTCTCCTTGAAGCTCCGACATTTATATAGACGACGTTACTCATAAGAGGGTTCAACTTTTCTTTATGCTTAAAAATAGGTCAGATTGTCTGTCAGCGGTTTTGTTGAAATCAGCTGACACATTCTATGGCTGGACAAAAATATCCAATGTTTTTTTTAACTATGGTGTAGAAATTGCTAAAGAGTAAAAAAAAATTAACTTTGTCACAGAACAGGCATACTTGGTACAGTAAGGATAGTAATGACGACCACAAACGTATTCATGAACTTGTTAAGATACTTAAAAAATGAACCATTTTGATAACAATTGTCAGAAACATATTTATTTAAAAATGGTAACTATTATACAAATCAAACCACCCAGAAGAAAAAGAAAAAGCTCTGTGGAAGAGAGCAAAAAGAGAGCTTATGCTATAATTAGAATATAAAAAACCCATAAAAATTTGTGCCCAACCGGGTGAAGGTCTTCTTTCTGAGAATCGAAAGAAGGGAACCCAAATTATCACGAGAAACTTCAATATCTAAGAAAGCAAGGTTATTCTCTTTCGCGTCATCGACAGTACATCTTATAAACAGATAGGCCAGATTAGCACACTAAAAATAAACCAGCTCCATGTTTATCTTCAAATTAGATAAAAGTATCGTCTACATACGACAGCAAAACAACAACTGATAAAGCCAGAGGGCTGTTGTCCAGCAACCTCTCCTCTAGCTCACACATAACGATATAAGCCAGCACTAGGCAGAGAGGACTCCCCATTGCTAATATAGTACATGGAGCCAGGACTGTATACAAGATTTGAGCTGTTGAAAGTATGTCAAGAATGCTCACAGACATTACCTTAAGGAGGTGCTCTCTGGTTGAGACTGAAGTCCTTGGAATTCGGTATCTATCTCCCATGTCATAAACCTGAAATAAAAGAGGTGTCCTGTACAGCCAAGGTTGAAAGTTTCTTGAAATTGCAGCAGTTAAAACCATGAAACAGTGTGTCATTATTGGTCAAAATCTTATGTTATATAACCTGTACAGTTTAAAAAATCTTATTTAATATAATCTGCACTGTTTCTTCCATAAGAATATGTGTGAAGAAAGCTTACAATCGAGGCTTACCATACACATATCTTAGTCCTTCTAAAATATCCTTTTCTTAAATTTTGGGGAATTTTCGCTTACTTGGGGAGTAAGACTACAAACTACTTTTTTGTTGTTCTTGTACTTGTTGGGGATTTAGGGAAGGTCTATGGAAGAGCCTAAAAAGGTCTGAAAAAGGTGTTTTAGGATAGGATATTTATGATTTATTGATTAGAGTGAAAATGTAAAAAATAAATAAAGTGCATGCTGAACAGTACAGAAAAATTATTTCTAATAAAATATAGTGCATTTATTCTAATTTTCGTTGGTGAAACTAGGCTCCATTTGATCGTAGATTTGAGCACGTTTTAATTTACGTTAAAAATTAGGAAAATAATGTTTGCAACTTATACATGAGGGGATAATCTTGCACATGTCTCGAGTAGGCTGGAGGTCAGATCATGCCTTATTTATATTATTTCGAGTAACTACATATGATGATAAAATAAGTCTTATGGGAATACTCTCTTTATGTACATAACATAACACCGCAGGAACCTACAGTGCTCGATAAATCTTGATATGTCTCAATATTACTTTCTGGTCCCTTAAGGGTCATGAAAGCCACAAAACAGTAGAAAATCTGGATCACGCAGGCAACGGAATTAGTTTCAGCTTTCTGTATATACCGAACGACTGATTGGTGTCTCCTTTCCAATTTCTTTGAACTTGGACCTTCAGGCTTTGTAGTGACAAGCGTAACCAAAAAAGAGCAAAGAATTCAAGAAGTTAAGAGGGCAATGTCGCTATTACAATTGCATATATATATATATATATATATATGTTATGTTATATGGTTTAAAAGGCGTACTGCAGTCTTGAGTTCTTGTCTATTCGCTGGTTCGATCCCACGAGATGGGCTTATTATAAACAAAAAAAGAATTACCTCTTGTTTATTAGATATAAAAATATGTCATTCCCGAGGTAGGGCGCAATAGGACATTAAAGGACATTTGTAGCTTAACACGGTGATGTGATAAAAATTCAATATATATAATATATATATTATATATATATTATATATATATATATATATATATATATATATATATATATATATATATGTTGAATCTACTGGTCATTTTTACCAGATACATATGTAATTGTAATAGGCACAATACCTTCTTTACTTATAAAATTCTTTGCTCATTTTTGGATACGCTTGTCACTGCAAAGCCTTGAGATCCAACTTTCAAAGAATTATGAAAAAATCATGGTGTCCAGTAACGGGAAACGAACCTTCTATACCGTAATCACGACGAGGTCACCTTGCCGACCTGACTACGAGAAGGATAAAAGTCTATTCCCCCTCGTACATACATATACCCGTCGCGTTCAGATATATTTATTGGAGCAAGAATAGACCCATCCTCACCATCGTAGTCAAGTGGTTACGATGGTGAGGATGGGTCTACTCCATCTAATGAATACATCCGAAAATGACAGGTATATGTATGTACGAGGGGAATAAACTTTTATCCTTCTCGTGGTCAGGTCAGCAAGGTGACCTCATCGTGATTATGGTATAGTGGGTTCGTTTCCCGTTACTGGACATCATGATTTCTTCATAATTCTTTGAAAGATGGATCTCAAGGCTTTGTAGTGCCTAGCGTATCCAAAAATGAGCAAAGAATTTGAGAAGTTAAGAGGGTTGTGTGGCTATTACAATTACAAACACACACTAACATTTATATATGTATATATACGTATATGTGTGTGTGAGTGTTTGCGTTTAATAGCGGTCTACTTTCTCGATACCCTAAAACTTTTTGGATGCGCCCATCACAACCTTGAACTCAAATGATGGGACAAATATGCAAGCTCTAACTCCCGTGGTACCATTTGAAATATCTCATCAAGTATTGTGGCTATGATACTTAATTTAGCATTTTGAATTTACCATTTCTGGATAGGAAGAATGATCAAATACAATTCTACAAGATTTTGAGTTTATTTTGCACATAAATTCGTGTCCAAGAACTTATCGGGATGCAAGGAATTCTGTCTACGTGGGGAATGCTCTTTGATCATCAAGCCTAGAATACGTATCATTTATGCTCTTGTTTATCTTCTTAACACGAAACTGCTTCAAATAAATAAGGCTTTACAACGCACACATTTGGAATAAGGCAAGCGAGCAGCATCAGAAAGTGGTTCGTTCAGGGGGCTTCCGCAAATGATAAATGATCTAGGTTCATCAAGTTTAGATAATTACATTGTAAGAAGGTACACGAAGCGTTTGTAAATACTACAATTATGACGATCCCATCTTAATGTTAAGTTAGATATAACTCTTAATAAATCAAGACAATATCAAATAAACATTTTACCGATAGAAAAATACACGCTCGATGTTGTTAATAAGCGATACTCATTTCACTTAAAATGTTCATGAAACATCTTGAATTGGTTTCCTAATTGAAAGTGGGGAGTGGTGGAAGCAGCCTGCTAATATTAAGGTTTTTCTGCCCTCTTTAATTTTTCATTCCCGAACACAGAACTTTGGAAATCATTAAAATTGCACACGGTTACACACACACACACACACACACACACACACCACACAGAAGAGAGAGAGAGAGAGAGAGAGAGAGAGAGAGAGAGAGAGAGAGAGAGAAAGTTACAAGGATTAGGATGTCTCAAAGACTTGTTAGTCCATCCGAGGAGACATCGTGTGCTCACATATCTTCAGGAGCAGGTTTTACTGTGCATCCAGTGTCTTAATGATTTTGTCTAGCTTTCTTTTAAACTCTTCCACACTATTGCTGCTTACAACTTCTAGTGGCACTTTATTCCACGTCTCACATATCTTGTATGTGAAGAAGTTCCCACAATGGGATGTGTTGTATCTCTTCAGTTATAGTTTCCATCCATCATTTCTTGTCTGGTTATGTTTAATGTAAATAGGTTACTGTCTACTTTTGTTGTGCCTTTCAGTATTCTAAATGTTGTTATTAGTTGTCCTCGCAGTCGTCGTGTTTCTAAGCCATACATGTTCAGAC
>NC_061109.1:3076972-3091972 GCF_015104395.2 Macrobrachium nipponense
TATCGCCTATACACTGCTCTTCACCTTCGCCTGATCTTTTGTACGTGATACTAATAATAATAATCTCTGTAAGAGTTCATAATTCAATATTAATTACAGAAGGAAAACTGAAGGGAATATTTGATTTGATTTAAGAACGTTCAGCTCAAAAGCCAGGCAAGGGGAATTATTCCCAGCCTTCCAGTGCTTTAAACCGTGAAAAGAGTGTGTGTGAGAAGTTGGACAGCAAAAGTGAAGGAACAAAAGTGAAGGAATAGAGGTAAATTAAAACCCTCTAGTAATGCCGACAGTGCACCTCATGAGTTGCACTGACGGTACTAACCCACTACGGGGTAAACGAGGCGTGATCCGAACGTCTACCTTAATCGGGACGCCTTCAAGATTTTCTCTTGCATAGGTTGTAAACATTACATTCCTAACTTTTAACGTAAATTAAAACGTGCTAAAATCTATGGTCAAATAGAGCCTTATTTCACCAACGAAAATTAAAATAAAATCGCTATATTTTATTAGTAAGAATGCTTCTGTACTGTTTAACGCACACATTAATTTTTTTTTTTTTAACATTTTTTATTCTCATAAATAAATCATAAATATCCTATCCTAAAATTCCTGAATCTTTAACTTGACGCGAAAGATATTTTTTCAGACCTTTCTTAACACCCCCCTCAACAAGAAAACCAACAACAACAACAACAAAGAAATGACCCAAACAGGAAGACGAGTGACCAGACAATATGTGCTAATTAGCCTGACGAATTTCTTCAGGAGGTAATGAATTGAGGTCCTCAATCAAAATATCTCGGAGGAAAGGACTAAATGCAAGCAGTCAAAGGCAAGACTTTCAAGTATCGTTTTGCAAACCTTAAGTCGTTCATTGGCCTCTCTTGAACGGAATGTTTCATTCGATACGAGGTATCACGGAGGTGCAACCAAGAAACCATTAAATCTTATGGGCATACTTTAAAATGAATGTTGGGAGAAAGGCTCTTCAACCTTCACACTCCCATGGCCAGTGCTGGAGGACGGGTAATCGGGTGTCATTATCTGGCAGTCTCGATGAATGGTTCCCTGATCCATCAAGGCTTTGCATTTCAGTGATAATCGTGCATCTGGAAATGTCTTGTCTCCATGAGAGGAGCACAGGGAAACCCTGACATATTATGTCTCTACTGCCTTGTATACATGGAATGTATTCACAGCGTTCTGTATAAAATCGCGGCTATGATACTGAAGTAGCGTAAATACATGCTTTACGAAATTCCCCTGCTGGCTGGGACAGTTCAAATCCAATATCAACTGGGGTGGCTTACAATTCATTTTCAAGAGCGGCGGCCAAATTCCTCAGATTAGTGCGGCCCCTATCAGGTCAAAATGAATGCGTACAGACATCCCATTCTAATCCTGCAGTTGCTGGCAATGGAATTTTCCTTCCTGCCTCTTCATAATTGCAGCGTTTTCCGAGTTCACGACTTTTCATACTCACACACAAACTCACGCTCCTTACAAACGTCTTCAACTCTCTCCCAAGCATGTGTGTCATCATGGTAATCTCTTTCATAAAGACTTTGCTTTACATTATTCATCTCTTGTTCTATTTTGTTTCAAGCGACGCAAACATCATCATCCCCTTTTCAAAAACTCCATCAACGCTGCGGCATCTTTTATCGTCAATACTTCATTTAGTATATCCAATTTGCTTGAACTGAACTGAATTGAAATCTGAACTGAAACGAAAATTGACAATAAGAGTTCGAAAGGTGCCACAGGAGGAACACCTGTAAGCAGCACTACTGTGAATCAATTACCAGGAGAGGGTGGAAAGTGAGAAGGAAGAAAGAGAACACGAAAGGAGATACGGTAAAAGGAGCGAAGTTGGTTGCAGCTATGGAGGCACGCTGCCAAGAACGTTTAAGTGATGTCTACAGTGCACCGTATGAGGTGCACTGACGGTACTATCCCCCTCTACGAAGTTCACTCATAGCAGATCATATCATCTGTCAGATCAAGCATAGTAGAGAGTGTGATTTTCCTCTTACTTTTAACCGTGTGTATATATATATTATATATATATATATATATATATATATATATATATATATATATATATATTATTCATTCACAATCCCTTCCGTGCACTTCCCTGACCGCACATGACACACTAACGCATTATCTCAAATTCCAATCCTGAGTAACTTACTTTGCCCTAACGCGTCTTTTTTTTTAGCTTACTCGGGGAGTAAGCCAACACACTTTGTTGTTGTTCTTGTTCTTGTTCCGGGGTAGGAAATGTCTATGGAAGAGCCTGAGAAGGTCTGAAAAAGGTGTTTCCCGTTGAGTTAAAGATACAGGAATTTTAGGAAAGGATATTTATGATCTATTTATTAGAATGAAAATAATAATAATAATAATAATAATAATAATAATAATAATAATAATAATAATAATAATAATAATAATAATAATGTGAATTTTAACAGTCCAGAAAAAATTATTTCGAATAAAATATAGCGTATTTCTTGTGATTATCGTTGGTGAAACCAGGCTCTATTTGACCGTAGATTTTAGTCCGTTTTAATTTACGTTACAAGTTAGGAAAATCTTGCACGCGCCTCAAGTAAGCTGGGAGTCGGATCATGCCTTTTATTTATTTTTTTTTTATTTTCACATTTTTACCAAATACCTACAGTGTCATTGGCATTAAAATAAAACGCGACGCGAAACACGGCTTCTAACAGTTAATAATTACAGGTAGTGAATAAATCAACATAGTGTTTCTCACCGCATCTCTTACTCAAACAAGACTCCCAGTGGTCTAGTTGAGAAGTTTTACAAAATTTCGGCATATTGAAAGATTATTCAATTGTCAAATATTGCAAAGAAAACAAGCCCAACACTTTAAGCATTGCGTTTGTTTCCCTGGAAATCCTCAAAACATTACTTTCTCCAAACGAACAACCCACCCTTCAGCCCAAGGCCATAAATACAAACTAATGGCTAAAAAAATAGCGTCCCATTTGGCTCCATCAATCTCTCTTCCGATTTCCGAATGTGGCCGCTAATGAAATGCGAAGCGCTCTCTTTCAGATGAGCGGCAGTTGAAATTTGACCCAATTGTTTCACGTAGCGGGAAACCCAGTTATCACCGTATCTTTCATGTATAGCTAATTCTCCTTTATATGGTTTTGAATAAGGCTCCAAAGACCAGTTTTCTGGTTTCCCCACACTTTTGATGTTGAGACTGTAAAGAATTTTTTTTTTTTTTTTTTTTCCGCAAATCCGCTGACATACTTGATTCTGCCCTTCATCCTAGCGATATTCTCATCTAGTTCATCTGTTTCAATACTGCCTACAGTAGATTCACATCAGCCGCGCATCTGATGTCTAGGCCAGCCCCTTACGACGCCCCTGATTGGCTGTTGATAAGCCAATCACTGGGCTGGAAACTCTCAGTCTCTCTCTCGAGAGAGTTCACATGACAGGATGTATGTTCCACCTCTCCTGAGGGATACGTCTGTCAAAAGTATCCCTCAGGAGAGATGGAAAATACATCCTACCTGTGTGAACTCTCTCGGAGAGACTAAGAATTTTCCAGAACCTGTGAGTTGGGCTTTATCAAAACAAGTCCATCAAGGAGCGTCGTAAGAGACTGGCCTAGACATCAGATGCTCGGGTATTGTGAATTTACTATAGGAAAATTAAATTAAAGTCAAAGTCTGGTGATTCATCCTTGTTGGGAACTACCCGTACCAAATGATGGCGCAAAAAATTATGAGGACATAGTTCGCCAGCCTCCGAGAGTACCTAAGATGTTTCGTAGCTCGCCTACTATCACGGTTCTTACTTATTCCACTCTGTATTGAACAACAAAAGTATTGTCATACTGAAATGCAAAGTCTAACATTCGATTTTACAATTTTACGATTTTGTATAACATTCCCGAACAGAACAAGACTTCTCAACTTGTCGCCCATTTGTATGATTTTGATGATACTATTCACTCAAGTAAGAGGTTATTTGTCCCCGAAATCTACAGCAAGAGAGACCTAAGTACTTATATCTTAGTTGAACAAGACCACTGAGCTGATTTAACAGCTCTCCCAGGGCTGGCCCGAAGGATTGGATTCTCTTAGCAACGGGACCTACAGCTTAAGTGTTTGATCCGAACCACATTATATCGAGGAATGAATTTCTAGTCACCAGAAATAAATTCCTCGGATTCCGCGGCCTTCCAGATTGCTAGTCGAGTACGGAACCCGCTCGTCCAGTGAGGAACTAGCAAGAGAGACCTGAAACGTCAGTAGTTAAGAATAATATAGTGTAAAATTTTCTCTGGTATTTCTAAATTATAACTTGTCTTAACACAGACACAATGAAAATAAAATGTACAAATATACCAAATTATGATGACGTATGAAGGTATTGATTAGGACCACTCATTTCGAGATGTTCTCTGTGCCTCTCCTATTACAATATTCAGAATGTTTGTGGCTTCCTTTGTACTCCCTTATTCAGATGCATGGTCTTCGGAGCTGGTGATGCCATGAGAGCTTCGGGTTGCCGCATTTGTCAACGCAAACTGTGGTGTGGCGATATAACTGTGGTCTGATTTGTGACTCGGTTATTTATTTTAATACTATTGTGTCAGTTGTTTCTTAATGTAACATGGTCGCAAGTTATTCATTGAGAGTGTCGACTTAGAATCGGAACTGTTGGTCGAAAGGATACGTTATATTTTCTAAATATCCCATTCTTCGTTGTGTAGAATACCGGGCTTTTGCTCTTCCAAGATGATTATTGTTGCTTTTAAACATTTGCAAAGATGCCTGTGGTCTGGGGAGAAACAGAGGTTTTGTTCCCTTCACGCAAGTACGCCTTTGTTTGCATGTAGTATGCAGTCCTTGGCGAAAGGCATTTTCGATCATGCGATGCATTGGTGACCATCAATGGGTTCTTCTGCATTCAAAAAACAAGATATTGTCTCGTTAAGGTTGACGTTTCCTTTCTCCTCAGACACTAATGACTTTGTCTTCTCTCCTGCCACACAATGAAAAAGGTCCATGATGCGCCCAGCAGAGCCTCAATTGCTATAAAAAAAAAAAAAAAAAAAAAAAAGAGTGGGGGGGGGGCGTGTCCTTGTGGGTGAAAAGGCGCATTACTTACGGCGACAAACAGCAGTGCGACTGCATCTGCTGACGATGAGCGCTCTGCTTCTGCCTCTGCTGCTTCTGCTTCTGCTGCTTCTGCTTCTTCTTCTTCTTCTTCTTCTTCTTCTTCCCTTTCCATAGGAGTCTGTTTCCCCTTTCTCAGATGGCGGGTAATGAGCCTCTCTTCTCTCTTTGGCGTCGTTATGACCAACAGTGGCGTTCAGAGGAGGAGGAGGAGGAGGAGGAGGAGGAGGAGGGGGAGGAGAATGGAGGAGCGACTTGGAGGAGCCAATTGCTCCCTGGGAAGTGAGGGACAAGAAAACGACGTTTTCACGGGCGTCCTGTCTTTTCCTAAACTCCACCGTTCGTGGTATTCCCAGAGAAGCATCCAAAGCCGCCATCTTCTCAAGGAACGGAGGCGAACGAGCGATGATGCGTCTTCATCCCACTTCGTCCATTCGATATAAAGTCTGCTTGTGTTGAGTGTCCAGAATTTCCTATCAATTTATTGTCTTTCCCATAAAATCTTAAGACTCTCTTCAAAATGGATGCCCAGGGGTACGACGACAGTGCCACCGAGAGTGCAAAAAACTAACTCTGTGTGTGTGTGTGTGTGTGTGTGTGTGTGTGTGTGTTTGTGTGTGTGTGAAACCGTGTGCAATTCAAATGAGCATTTTCAAAGTTCTCTCTTCGGTAATGAAAAATCAAAGAGGGCCGAAAAACAACAACATTATCAAGATGCTTTCACCCCTCCCCACTTTCAGTCAGGAGATCATTTCAAAATACTCCTTGAACATAATAAGGCAAATCAGAATCTCTTATTCACAACGAGAAGGAGAGGAGATGGATGGGGATCATTCGTAAAAAGTTCAACAACCGAGTCTTGTTGGTTGATTTATCACGGGCCATATTTTACTCATTTGCACATCAGGACTGTATAGCCATTTGAGAGATAGTTTGGCATTTGTTGAAACCTATTAATTATTGACTCTCGCTCGCCACATTCTTGGATTTTTCAGAGGTGATGTAATATTGCAAAATCTAAACCGGACGATAAATATAGCGTACAAACCAAATACATCTTTTATGTCCGAACAGAACTATTTTTGCCGCATTTCCCCAGAGATGACAAAACTCTTTCATACAAGTCAAGTCCTTCACTGTTGTGGAAAAAAGGAAATTTTCTTGAAACGTATTTCGTCATATAAACAGGTATTATAAACAGGTAATAAAATGTAGACTACCTGAATAAGAGAGCAATTAGAAAATATCGCAGCAGTCGCCGTCTTTTGAAAGACTTCGAATCCTGTCAAAGGAGTTTGAGGTTCTTTACTTGTTTCTACATTTGAGCTTAATACGAAGTCGTCTTGATTATCGTCGGTAGCTCGTTATCAAAAGTGGAGGCAAAACAGAAATCCAATATTATTGAGATGAAGATATCTTTGTGCTCTGGTTCTAATGAACAATGGCGTATCGTAATTAGCGTAGACTGCTAATTAACTCTGCAGAATTTTGAAGATTAATAAGGAACTGGGGCACATCAAAAAAGTCGGATATAGAAATATCATTTCATCATCTCTAACACACACAAATGCGCACATACACACACACACACAATATATATATATATATATATATATATATATATTATATATATATATATATATGTATATATAATATTAAATTAGTTTATAAACGAATATCACAGGAAAATGATAGGCAGAAGGTCATTATCAAGCGCTTTCTCCTGCTCATTCCAGGAGAAAGCCCTTAGTATTGACTGCGTCTAGTGTGATTATTTAAGCATGCATACATACATATCGTACATCCATATATTATACATACATATATATATATATATGCTACAATGTCCTTTAATATCTAATTCGCCTCTACTCGGAATTGTTATATTTTCATATATGTACCGAAGGAATAGTTGAAATAATAATTTCGTGTCCCCATGGGATCGAACACCGTCCGGTGGACGGGAAACGAAATCAGAAACGGACAGTGACGCTATCGAGTCGGCCAGTAGCGTCACTGTCCGTTTCTGATTTCGTTTCCCGTCCACTGGACGGTGGTTCGATCCCATGGGGGGACGTAATTAGTAGTTGATAATAATTTCGTCTCCCGTTTCAGATCCCAATGGGGGACGGGTAATTAGTTAGTTGAAATTAATTTCTTTAGTCTTCCCCATTGGGATCGAACCAACCACCGTCCAGTGGACGGGAAACGAAACAGAAAACGGACAGTGACGCTATCGAGTCGGCCAGCAGCGTCACTGTCCGTTTCTGATTTCGTTTCCCGTCCACTGGACGGTGGTTCGATCCTATGGGGGGACGTAATTATTATCAACTAAAAAATCCCCTTCGGTACATATATGAAAATATAACAATTCCAAGGTAGAGCGAATTAGATATTAAAGGACATTTGTAGCTCAAATGATTTATATGAATCACAGTGATGTGATAAGAATATATATATATTATATATATATATATATATATATATATATATATATTAATAATATAGAATATATGTTATAGAATATATATATATACATATATATGTGTGTGTGTGTGTTGGATTACTTGGAAACAAGTTCTCGCTTCTGTAAGTATTCAGCTTTGCAAGAAAAGTATGTGTAATTTTACGCAAGGAGTATATACCTTTTTGTAAGACATTCATAACCAGCGTGATTCTTAGTTACGTCTATCCACTGACGCTTAAGTTTGTTTATCTCGGCATTTATGAGATTTGCAGCAACGGCCACATAACATTTTGTACTCCTCTTTTATGACGTTATAAATTCTATGACTTCCTTCACGGGGTCAGATATTTAGTTCCTTTTATTGCTCATAAGGTGAAGTTAGAGAGATTTTTTTAAGAGAGAGAGAGAGAGAGAGAGAGAGAGAGAGAGAGAGAGAGAGAGAGAGAGAGAACAGCGTGGATGGACAGCAAACATGTCTTCAGACGATGACCATTACACAAACTTCGTACCCTGACCCATGATTTCCACAGAGAGAAAGTTTTTTTCCTGGCCAAACGAATGCAGGTTTGTTTAGCCCAAGCGTAATTCCTTATTAATCTTCAAAACATTCGTCGTTTTAATTAGCAGACTACGCTAATTACGACCCCGCCATTGTGCATTTCGTGCTTTTCTTCCAATTTTGATAACGAGCTACTGACGGTAATCAAGACCCCCTCGTATTAAGCATCCGTCTCTCTGTACAAAGATATTCTTCAGAAATAGCAGACATAATCTGTATTCAAGTCACAGCCCGATAGCAGGAGTGTTGTGCTTTGTACACGGTTCTCCTACTCCTCACAGCACCTCCCTCCAAGATTTATCCTTATTCTTTTATGCTGTGGCATACAGGCTGAGCTACCACACTCATTGAACCAAGACGACTTCGACCTTCCAAAGGTATACTCATTATAATCGTCGATTGTGAGAAAGCGAGAATCGAAGAAGCAGCGAAAGCATTTTATTAATCAACAATAATAGTCATGACCAGCAAACACAGACAAACCCACATGACCGAGATTAGAATTACAGCGCGGGAAAATAAAATAAAAATCAAACATAAGATCTGAACCCCAAACGCTTTTGCCTTTAACAGGATGATGTCTAAATGAGACGAAATCGGTCTCGAGTCATATTTTAAAGTTAATTTTTATATACTTTCATTTTCTGCATTTAAAGTGTTTAAAGTGTCTTCGCGAGCATGATATCCATTCAACGTGATTGTATCTGCACAAATGCATTGCTTTACACGGATGAGAAATGTATAGTTTATTTATTTATTTATTTTTTTTTTACGTTGTGTGGTGTTTTTATGTTGCATGGAACCAGTGGTTATTCAGCAACGGGACCCACGGCTTTACGTGACTTCCGAATCGTGTCGAGAGTGAACTTCTATCACCAGAAATATCTCTCCGGACGTTCCCTTTAATCCCCTCAAAAATCAAACATTCAGTAGCGCTGGAAAGAGAGGATGGGAAATGAATAATACAAGGTACAGCCAGCCTTAGAAGAGACGAGAGCGAACTTTTACTTTACAGTTCGGTTCAGTTGAATTGTAATTCAAGGAATTTTTTTTCTAAACTGCGACCGTCTTTTCTTCAGAGCGCAAAAGGTCTTGTTTTTCTCGGACTCTGTAAGTTGTTTGGGAAATGTCACAGTTCGCGATTGTAGCTACTTTTTCATTCGTCGATGAATATTTGGTCGAGGGTTGTTTGCCAGCGGATAAACTTTGCCAAGATACCCTTTCTCTCTCTCTCTCTTATTTTCTTACGCTAGATTCTTCAGAGCGTCATATTAGACCTTGTTTGACAAACAAGGTCATTAGAGCGGCACAAGATGACATCTCATCCATGAATTCATAATCTGGTGACGCTGGTGGGTTTCGTTCATTCTGAAACCAGTTACCTAACTATATCCGGCGTAAACTTCTCCCAGTCATCTTTGGATTAATTCATGGTAAACATTATCTGTTTTTTTAATCCCCTTTCCTCTATTTGTCATTTTCGTAACGACCATCTGTAACTGTGGTTTTATTTTCGAAATGTGCTGTAAAGAACTTGCTAATGCCTTTCTGCTTTGCACCGTTCATGGTAGCTAAGCAAAGCTATAAGCTAGTGGGGATACAATCCACAATGACGTAAAATCCTTCTGTAGTTTAAAATATATATTTTAGTGAACAAGACCACAGCTGATGGTCGAAAGCTGTAAGTTCCTGTGGAAGAAATATACGTTTTTAAACTACAGAAGGATTTTACATCATTGTGGAATGTATCCCCATTTACTCAGAAGTACGACATAGTACCTAGCTTTTGCATAATCTAGTTCCGATCAGACGAAGGAAACGAATCGAACCGAATTAAATCCATATTCACTGGGACCTATGAGGTCATTCGGCGCTGAAACGGAAATTGACGGTAAAAGGTTTGGAAGACGTAACAGGAGGAAAACCTCAAAGCAACTGCACTATGAATCAAGTGTTAGGAGGTTTAGGAAAGTAAGACGGACGAAAGAGAATATGAAAGGAGCTACAGTATAAAAAGGAACGAAAGGGCGTTGTAGCTAGGGGCCGAAGACACGCTGCAAAGAACCGTAGGTATTGCCTACAGTGTACCGCACGAGGTGCACTAGCGGGACTAACCTCGCTACGGGGAGAAAGGAGAACCAAAAAGTAAGATATGATGTCTATCAGGAGGAGTTACATCCCGACCACTTTCTGAGTTTGGAGTCAGATTACACGACTGCTCGTAAAGACGAGAGAAAAAAGGAAGTTTATCGATTCGGGCCATTAAATATATTCATTTGATGTCGTTTCGCATTTTGATGAGGTGTTGGGTGATGGCCGTCTATATCCACATCTTTGGATTCAGTGAGAGAACACGAGAAGAAGTAAGAGAGTTCCAGATAGATGCTTAATCACTGTACAGTTTATTGCATTGATAATAAAATACGAAAAGCCATTCGAACAACGAGGTGAATAGCGCCACGAGTCGTTCCACACTTTAAAATCAGACTTCCCAGAATAAAGTTTTTAATTTTTAGCTTTCTGGAAAAGAAAACCATCTTGCCGACTTTGTCTGTCCGCACTTTATTCTGTCCGCCCTCACGTCTAAAAAAACAACTGATACTAGAGGGCTGCAAACTGGTATCTTGATCATCCACCCTCCAATCATCAGATACCAAATTTCAGTCCTCTAACCTCATTAGTTTTTTTTTTATATTTTATTCAAGGTTAAAGTTAGCCATGAATCGTGCCTCTGGCAGCGCTTTCCGGAGCCACTGGGCAAACCCGCAACCTACCGCATCTGGCGAGCAACTGGAGAGCTGCCGGCCATAGTTGATGGTTTTATACAGCATTACACGTTATACAGAAAACTCGATTGCCCCGAAGAAACTTTTACTTCATTTTTTTTTTTTCGAAGCGAGTGGTTATATTGTACGTCCTTTTCTTGCGTTTGCATAGTCAATTTAAAAGCAAAATCCCATGTCAGTAAGACATGGAGACCGACAGACATCCAGAGGTGAGTAATATTCAACGTTTTCTAAGAGAAAGAAGCTTAAAAGAAAGCGACAGAAAATCCCGAGAATTGACATTTTCTTTACCACGAACTCAAGAGGCAACTGCTCATTTTTTCTCAGTCTTCCATTCCTCTTCTTCTTCAAAGGCTTTGTTGCTGCTGTCGATATCTCATAAAGGAGAGAATTCCGTTGCTCGGCAACAGGAGAGAGAGAGAGAGAGAGAGAGCACTGGAAAAGGACGGTTAACAGATAGCGTTTTTCAGTCACTGGGATTTTGCAACAGTGTAAATGATGCCCTAAAATACGGAAGGTGGGCATCATTCTATGGACTCTCTCTCTCTCTCTCTCTCTCTCTCTCTCTCTCTCTCTCTCTCTCTCTCTCTATCTCTCCTATATATATATATATATATATATATATATATATATATATATATATATATATATATATATATATATATATATATATATATATATATATATATATATATATATATATATACACACTATACATATACATATATATATCAAATATACTATATATATATATATATATATATACATATACATATTACATATACATATACATATACTATATATATATATATATATAATATATATATATATATATATATATATATATATATATATATATATATATATATATCTTACACACACACTTCGTAGGGGGGTTAGTTACAGGAGCAGTTGCCATCCCGAAACCGCGTAACCAAAAGATGTTTGTTTGTTTGTTTGTATGGTGTTTTTACGTTGCAAGGAACCAGTGGTTATTCAGCAACGGGACAAGCGGCTTTACGTGGCTTCCGAACCACGTCGAGAGTGAACTTCTATCGCCAAAAACATACATGTAACCAAAAGATGTTTTGTTTATATCTAATATCCGGATGACTGTCGGTCCTTTCTCATCCCCTGTCCATTGTATGATATAAAAGATGTAGACGCGAGATGTGGTTACAAGTAAAACACGTGATTCTATTTTTATATTCTCGTAGAAGCACCGGTCGCAGTTTTGACCACTTGTTTATGAGTGAAGCATTATCGAATGAAGAACAATATTGTTGGAATTTGTTTCACTCCTGAGGACAGCGTTTTAGGTGTCAACCGAAACTTATCTAACACACGCTTTATAACTTTATAAAGTTAATTGCCGCCCTCCAATCAACACCCCCCCCCCCCCCCCACTTTTTTTTTTTTCTTCTTTTTTTTTGCAAATAACCAACCAATACAAAGAACGAAAAAATTATACTTAGGTATGAAAAATACCTAGCTGATGTTAATTCTTCTAATTGCAATACAGACAACTTATACGAGTCATGGGAAGATGGCAAGTCTATGAAAAGTTGCGTGTGATATTTCAAAGTCAGAAAAAGACAAACTGAAAAGGACGTAACTTCATTTTCTATTTTAGTGTCATAATTGTTTTCCTGGGACTTTCAGCTTTGCAAATTTGTCTCGAGTTGGCATTTATTTATTTTTCTTTACATTATTTCCGAATGCATTTCTCTGTCCACATGATATACCCATTTTTCGTGTAAATTCTTGAAGCATGAGGCGAGACATCTCATAGGTGTTCCATTATCTTCATTTAAAAAAATAATAAAAAGGCTTTCTTTCTGTTTGAAAGAAAGAAATAGTTCTACAACAGTTAATTTTTCCGACTCTGCACAGACTCATATACTCACGAATAAAAGAATGGCATCCGTTTCCATTTATCATTCTTATTTCCAGCCAGTGAAAATGAGGAATATAAAGGAAAGACAGCCTCGTTTCGGTTTAAGCCAATTCTTAAGTTATCTGTACAGCGTATAATGCTGAATAAAACCATCAACCAGCTCACCAGTTGCTCACCAGATTCGGTAGAAAGAGGGTGCGTCCCATGGCTCCGGAAAGCGCTGCCAGATGCACGATTCATGGACAACTTTAACCTTAAATAAAATAAAAGCTACTGAGGCTAAAGGGTTGCAATTTGGTATGTTTGATGACTGGAGGGTGGATGATGAACATACCAATTTGCAGCCCTCTAGCCTCTAGTTTTCAAGATCTGAGAGCGGACAGAATAAAGTGCGGAGGGACGGACGGACAGACAAAGCCGGCACAATAGTTTTCTTTTACAGCAGAAGAAAAACTAATAACAAACGCAAGGAATATATTACTGTCCTTTTGGATAAAAGGAAATCTGTTTGCGCTCCATCAATCAGCGCCCTCTGTTAGGCTTCCGTCTCCAACTTTTTATTATATAGTTGACAATAAGCAATCTTATGTTCTAGTTTGTTATTGAACAATAAAACTCATTTAGTTACATTTTCAGATATCAATATTATCTGACCTAATAGGTAACTACAGTTCCTGTGAATCATTGGGTGCCCCTCAAGTACTGAAATATCTATGAGAGTTTTATAAAATATGCCTGATTGGCGAATGTCAGTAACATCCAAGCAGTAAACGTTCATTTTTTGAATCTTCAATGCAAGTCATTTAAAATTTGTTACCTTTAAATAAACGAAGACAGAGTCTTTCACTTACTAATTGGATTGCTTCTAAGTTCCCAAACCATAAAATTTGAGTGGTGCTCTCACAATTAGCCAGACAACAGTATTAATGTATTTGTTCATATGGTGTTTTTACGTTGCATGGAACCAGTGGTTATTCAGCAACGGGACCAACCGTTTCACGTGACTTCCGAACCACGTCGAGAGTGAACTTCTATCACCAGAAGTACGTACACTTCACTAACCCCTTAGTGGAATGCCCGAGAATTGAACTCACGGCCACCGAGTGGCAGACCAAGACCAAACCAACCACGCCACTGGGGAGCTGTGATAATGTATCGTGTCTCTTATATCGTTCTCCTTTAATTACCTTCTCTGTTAAACGAATAATGCTGCTAAACACATAATGGAACAAGTCGGTCGACCCGCCACGACCAACAATCCAATTAATTATCCTTTGAGGAGCCTCGTCTACTACGGGGCTTTAAAGAACCTAATTTGGACGAGTTAATGGACGTCTGATGGTTTGTGTCATTATAATAAGGTCTCGCGGACTGTACTTGTAACGCCCAGGAATTCGATTAGTCGCCCCGGTAAGATCAAGACTGCCTGAACCAGGCTACTAATGTCTCTGGACCGTAAACCAGGTCATGGCCGTTTGTAAGAGCAGCAAGATTGTGTGCATATTAACGAATCATTGGTTGCTTACTTTATTGTTTTTAATTCTTTTTCAACTCTCTCTTCAAATGCAGTTGAAATCAACTACTATGGCCTGACTACTGACAGCTTCAATTTACAGACCAAAAATAACAGAAGTCTGCGGATTGTTTTTTTAAGGATATGGTCAAACGTACGTTCTTTCTTTTGGTAGGGACTGAACTCGGGTGATCTTTGTTGTAATCTTAAACACAGATAAATAATGGAGAGAGAGAGAGAGAGAGAGAGAGAGAGAGAGAGAGAGAGAGAGAGAGAGAGAGAGAGAGAGAGAGAGAGAGGACTATGATATTTCAAAGAAATTAATCTGTCTGGAGAAACACAAGAAGAACTATCATAATTGCTTGATTTCAAGAAAAGAGAAAGTATTGCATTTACAACAAGGAAGAATTCAAAGCAGCAACGCATCAGCTCTTCTGGTTCCCAGGCTGGTTGCATAATCCTGAACTGTAACCGAGGACGGAACCTTCTCTGAAAAAAAGGGAGACGCCATATCTTAAAAACTAACCATTGTATCTTCTCGAAAACAACCTCATTGTTTCCCACCACCAAATTACCTAGAACTGGAGTAGGGGAGAGAGGTATGCGA